>NW_017675033.1:3610-69962 GCF_001879085.1 Nicotiana attenuata
ATTGATTGTGCCATTCTATGAGTTGGTAATTTGAATGTAAGATGGACTCTTTTGCAAAGAACCAGTGTATTGCGATGCGTCAAGAAAGAGTATCAAAGAGTTCACCAATATCCTTAGCCCCACGGTGGGCGCCAAACTGTTTACCCTCGAATCCGGATAACAATTGAATTTATATGGGGTTTTAAGGATCCGTGAACTAAAAGATACAAAAGGCTTTTAGGTTGAGGAAAATAAAGATAAAGACTCAACAATTGCTGTTAAAGTAAATAATCGCAGAATATAATATTGCTTAGAACAATTGTGCTTTATCCTCCACAAGAATTTAGAGAGATACCCCTTTATACATTCTGATTAAGGGTAAAAATAAGGTAGGTAAATTGATTACATCGTGGATCCCTGTAATTACGCCTTAATGGCCTGAAGTGGTTGAGAAAATCACGTTTGGGCGAGATATCCGGCGACGCTTGGTTATCCGTTACGAGCCCGGCTTCCGACCTTGTGTGTTTCTCCATCCGGTGGTGATTCCTTTCGAGCTCTGTAACGGTCTCGAAATGACTCGACCTCGGTTGTAGACGTGGCCGTCGTTCTACCTTGCATCCAGGTCGGGTTCGATGGCCCCGACTTGCTCCGGACCGGATCCAACCCGGTCGGGCTCAAGCAAAAAAGGGTATCACCCAATACAAAGAGATTATAATTCAAATTACAGTGGTTAATAGATCACAGTTTAGATCGCATTTGAATGATTTATTTAAGGACATTTCGAGTTTCATCAACCCTGTTTCGAGTTTCAATATCTAACGAAAGGTCTCTCGACGACTTGTACCAAGCAACCTCTTTCCTATTCTTTATGTTGAGGCATATACTATTAACCACGCATTTAGATATAGTATATTCTGACAATTGCCATGGTTAAAAGTCTAAGTGAAAGATTGTTGGGATATATACTATTAATCATGGATTTGGTTTAGATATAGTATTTATTATGATAATATTGTTCATTCAATTTTAATAAAGTTTTAATAGATCATATATTAGTCGTTGTCCTTTGCTTATATAGTAGATGATTTAGTGTATAGAGTTTAGCTTATACACGGAAGATTAAATCATCGGTTCTTATAAGTATAAAGTTTGAGTTCACAATCTAATGATGGAATTGGACAAACCATCAGGAATGATTGTAGCACAAGATTAAATATAATTTATCTTGATTATGGGAATGGTTTAATTCCAACTTCTTGTGCTAGTACATTTTGTATGTATTGAACGGACCAAGTAGAGATAAGTATTTTATACTAACTTAATAAAATAAACTCTCTAGCCATTAAATGTACTTATACTATTATTATTAGCTGTGTATATTATTATTGTTTTGATTTAATAAAAGGCGAGATTCTTTCGTGGGTCAATATGCCTGGTAAATTGGATAATAATAATGTACATTGGCGAAGTAATAGTTAGTTGATGGAATCCATGTCTCGGTTTAGAGATTGATGATACACCTTTATGAAAGCTTATAAGTTTTCATGTGTAAACCCGACCAGTGGATTTTGTATCCGACACATGAAATAAGTTAAGCGAAAGTCTAAAGGAAATAATCAATAAATTAAATCGTCAGTATTTAATTTAATTGATTAGTATCAGAATCTTAACATGGGGAGTTAAATAAGATTTAATGGATGAATTTCGAACAATTAAGAATTTTTAGTGGAATAATTCGTAATTAATTATGGTGGATATTAATTTCAAAAATTATAAATTATTCCATAATTGGAAGACTTGTTAATTAAATTTTGTGGTCCCTGCTGTGCCTAAATAATAGGAAATAAAGGAATCCTTTTTCTGGTGGAAAAGAAAACCTATCAGGTTTTGGAAAAGAGTTTTAACCCTTAAAACTTGTGCTATAAATACATAAGGTTTTCTACCTAGATGGGGAAAAAAATGGGGCCGAAATTTTCAGCCTATTTTCCTAGAAATTTCGCCCACACGAAATTGCTATTTCCGGATACTATTTGGGTAACACAGTAGAAGACCGTGGAACGTTCGGAGATCGTGATCATCCGGTTGGTGGAGAATTCATTGAGTTGCTGTGGAATTGGAGGCTCACGTGATAGAGGAGCTTTATCCACGCTTCAAGAGGTAACCCGTGAAATCCCGTTTATGCTAGTTGTCTAGATTACATGTGATGTTGATACTGGAATTGCTTCCGCTGCATATAATAATCCTTGACTTTAATCACTAACAAGTCTTTTACGTACATTAATTAGTCGATTGTCGAATTGACCACAAGAAGATTTGGTATTTGGTAGAGACGTCAGTACAAAATATGTATTTTGGCAGCCAGAAGAATATTCTATTTAGGCACCCCACAATTCGTGTCTTTTTTTTACCAAGCATTCTCCTTACTGAAATTTTTGTTCTAATATATGTTTCATTTACTCCTTAACCGATCTGTATACTTTGTTTGAATTGTTGTTACATGTCCTTTTATAATGTATCGTATTGTATTATATTGCATTATATTATATCGTATCGTTTGCCGTCATGATGTCATGCACCAACAATATAAATAACAAATTTGCAACATTACTAGAATAAAATAGGATACAAAGTGGAATTATTATATAAAAAAGTAGGGTAAAGGATAAAATATGATTATTTAATAATAAGAACGGGCAACATGAGAGAAAAAGCATGGTAACAACGCCATCACACCAAATCCGTAGTTCCATAAAATATCAATTTTCGTCATTAAGTGACGATGAATTTAACGATATGATACAATAAAATTTAAAGTAACAATACAATACAATACAATCAAGGCGGCCCTTCCTTAAAGCAAATAAGCAACTGCTTTAGGCCCCGTATTTGTAGGGGGGGGGGGGAGGGGCATTTTTTGTTACACCTAATAGACTATGTATAAGTTTAAAAAAGAGTTTTGTATAGTGAAAAAGTTTGATTTCTTTCTACCAAGAAAATCGCACTTGAAATGTGATCACGCCCAACTATGCCTTATAAAAGGACTAAGCGGTCGTTGCAAATATAATCCGGTTTTCAAGTCCGGAGTCGAATCCTCAAGGAACTAACCTATCTATTACAACTCTTGTGATGCTATTACCAGCTCAAACAATTTCCAGATGCAAGATTCTTATCAATAAATATCGGGTTTTTTTTTTGTTTAACTAATTCAAAATGATATTAAAACTAACAATATGCTAAATCAAAGATAATTCAATGGTAAAAAGGTCTAGGGTATTGATTTCCCCAATTGCTAGTTTAAGTCTTAACTCTTTTGCTATAATCTCGCCGTAATACTCTATGAGGATTATGAGCTATGGGTTATCGCAATTATCTCTCGATCAACTACGATAATTTACTAGAGCATTCTCTCGAACTACTCTAGCTGATAATTTATGAAGCTCTGAATTATCCCACCAAAGTTTCGTTATCTCTAACCCCACATTTAAGTTCAAGTAATGAATCTCTTCAATTACCCAAAAGTGGTGTTGTTCAACAGCAGTCTAACCTAGTATTCTTTCTCAAGCAACACAAGGCAAGTAGACACGATTAATCAAGGGCCCATTCAATTAATCACCATACAAAACATAGTTGAACAATCATATAATAAACCCGGCTCGATTATAACAAAATTGAGTCAAAACTTCATCCAACAATTGGTTCCATCAACCCTAGATTAGATGTTTAGCTACTCATAGCAAAACAAGATAAAACTACAAAAGGATTCATAATGTGCAATTGAAATAACAAAGAGAAGATAGAAAAACTCTAATGGTTGGTTGCTCTTCTCACACTTGTTCTAGCCTCCAAATCAATCTAAAAACAAACTTAAAACTTGCTTAGGCGAGTTTGTTGAGTTTATAAAGGGTTGTGATAAGTTTTTTCCGATTTACACTTTAGTCCCAAAATTTTCGGGCAGTTACACAGTCCACCGCGGCCGCGGCAAAATCCGGCGCGACCGCTGTGAAAGACAAACATTTTGCCTCGCTTCCTTAGCCTATGCGGTCCAGCCGCGGNGGCCCCACTAGTTGTGGGGCCCCATTTTTTGTTACACCTAATAGACTATGTATAAGTTTAAAAAAGAGTTTTGTACAGTGAAAAAGTTTGATTTGTTTCTACCAAGAAATTGCACTTGAAATGAATGTCGAACCCGAATTTCGTAAGAAATGTGTGATATATAAGAAGTAACAATTTGATACAAATATTGATAATGAAATCTCAAAATCTTTCAAAGAGTCCTTTAGAGTTGATTACTTTTATACGTAATAGACAAGACTATTTTTTCACTTCAAAATAGATTTGGACAATTCGAAGCATATGGAAATATTTTTTATTTTCTATTTAGCAGTAAAAACTAAGATCACTAGATGTTGGAAATTTGAAAAAATATTACCTTAATCGTGAATGTTCCTTAAAACGTAATAATCAATTCGATATTGATGGTTTATATTTATTTTCTGATTTAAAAGTATTAAGAAAAATAGTACAATTAGAAGATAACAGTTTAATTAATACACTTAATCAAATAAAAAGATTTAATTCTTTTCCAAATGCCTAAATTGCTTATAGAATAATATTAATAACTCATGTTACCGCTGCTTCAACGGAAAGAAGTTTACAAAATTTAAATTGATAAAAATCTTACCTAAGAACAACAATGGCACAAGAAAGATTATATGAATTAGTTATATTGTCAATTGAGAAATACTTATTAGGAGTTATTGATTATAAGAAAATTATTAATGATTTTGGATATAAGAAAAGCTAAAATATAGACTTCAAATAAATAATAATAAAAAAAAAAGTTAAGACCCCTCATAAAAGTTGGCTTTAGGCCCCAAAATTTGTCAAGCCACCTTATACAATACAATACAATAGGTAACAACCATCCAAATAAGTTGTAAGTCGAACATAAAATACCATTGTTAAAGAAGTTCATAAGGATTTTTAACGTATTCCAATACAGTTTGTGTTGTAATTTTTACATATGAATCTGGAGTTTGTATAAATAGACAACGCACGCTCTTTCAAATCAGAAAGAAATGATTAACTTGTTCAATCTAAAAAATATTTTTCTCTTGCATTTTTCTAAGTTAGATGACACATTAAATAGTAGGAGGTAAGAACATAAAGTTTGAGTGAACTTTTCAACGGATTAGAAGACAATATTGTCGAAAAAGAAGAATACGAGACATCACCTTGATAGGAGTAAATTCACCGATAATTACTCAACTTATATTTTACTGCACTAAATTTATTAACTATTAGTTATATTAAAAAAGTACACTCAAGTATGCTTAAATATCTACAGAAAGTTACTAATTTCTTTTGTAAAAGAATCACTCAATTTTGTCCAAAGTATTCATAAAAGGCGCACATATTTTTTTTGAAACAGAAGATTATTCAACCTTTTCTTTTAAGTATCACATAAAATGTCTCTTTGTATCCTTTTAAATTTTTAATTACTTCATATGATACTTAGGCAAAGCTAACTTTTTGGTAACAAAAAATAATTTAGTGATTTTTGTGATACTTAAGTAATTACACCATTGAGTAATTCTTTTATTACCAAAAATAGTTTAATGACTGCAGCATAATAAAGTAAAGTTGAGTGATTAGGAAGTTAACCTGACCCTGCTCCAGTGTGAAGTTGTAATTATTGGAGTAATATTCTAATGCCAGTTTAAACATTAGTGAAATGTGAAGTTGTCCCAATTTATATGTTGCATTTTTTTTTGTCTCGAAAAGAATGATATATTTTTATTGAAAAAGCTGAACCTTAAACCTTTTATTTTAACTTTAATAGATGATTTGCGGTTATACAAATATTTTTTTTTTTTTGTAATTGTGTGTCCGGTAGGGGTGGGCGTTCAGGCAATTTGGGTTGAATATAAAAATTTCGGTTGGATTTTTAGTTTTCGGATTGAAGAATGACAATCCAAATCTAATCCAAATAAACTCGGATTGAATCGAATTTTTTTTAAGTTTGGATTCGGATTAATCGATTTGAATATTTTGGATTTCCGATTTTGAGCTTATAAGTTGTGATGTTTCTTCTTTCTACGATAATGAACATCCATATGAGGTGTTCATGTTAAATTGCCAAAAAGGTTCTTCATTTTCATCGAATGAAATCATCATCAACGAAATGCAACAAAGGCGTTAATAAGGCCGATAAGAACTAAGAAGTAGCAATAGTAAAATTTTGTCCAGATAGAAAGTATTGTGATAGTAACTTAGTATTGAATATATGAGATTGTGTCTCATGGTTAGGGTATTGGACTTGTTACTATTGGCATATCATAATGGACTAAATATAAAATATAAAAATATTAGATTTTCGGATATCCAAAAATCTGAAGTACCAAATCCAATATCCAATCCAAAATTTAAAAAAAAAATTAAAATTAAATCCGAAATCCAATACATATTCCGAAAATCCAAATAATTCGAATTTCGGGTTCGCCCAAACTATGCCCACCCCTAGTGTCGGGGGCAGTTTGCGGAGAACATTGACTAATTTCACAAGCACATGCTACCTCTCACCAGCACATGTACTGATGAGTGATGACTTTGTCTATTAACGCATGAATAAATGAGAAAAAACGACATACCACTGCAATTATTTATGACTTGTGTTATATCATAAACTTTTGAAGTTTTTTTTTTCTTTAACTTTGTGTTTAGTTAAGATATATCACATAAAATGAGACAAAGATAATAGTACTAATTAGTTTAACACCGTTATGAGCGAATCATGTGCTCTCCTTTACTAATGATGCTTTTAAGCACAAAGATTTGAATAGACTTTTCAAGAAGTTAGTTAACTTCCCACTGTCAAAGCAATCTGTCATAATAATAGCTTGTTTGGTCCAGCTTTAAAATCAGCTTATTTTGAAAAGTATTTTTCTTAAAATTATTTTTGTTGAGAAGTAATTTGTGGTAACTAATTTGAAAAGTATTTTTGAGTAACTATTATGTTTGACCAAGTTTCTAAAAAATGCTTTTAAGTGTGTTTTTCAAAAAGTTACTTTTGAGGAGAAACTACCTTTTCTGCTTCTTAAAAACTGTTTATACTTATATTCAAAAGTATTTTTTTCTACTAAAAGCTTGACCAAGCACCTTAATTTTAAAAATAAAGTATTTTTGGTTTTGAAATAAAATTCAACAAAAAAGAAGCTTGGTCAAACAAGCTATAAGACAGTTAATAACCTAGTGATATCTAAGAATAGAAATCCCGCAATTTCGTCAAGAGCGTTTGCACTATTGATTTGTTGCATACTAAGGGCTCGTTTGGTATGGGGGACACGGAATAATTAATCCCGGGACTACATTTAAGAAGAGTTTACTTCATATTTGGTAGGGAGAAAATTGCGATATAATTATTCCCGGAATTAACTATCCCGAGATTATAGTATTTTTTATCCTGAAAAAAACTGAAATAACTAATTCCGGAATAATATCTTTCCAACCAAACGACTTTGCAACGGCAAATTTGGCAAGTATCCCTTCTAAACATGTTGTTTTACCACACGAATCCAAAACATTGCTATATAAAGAGGACGTGCATTTTCATTATTAATTTGTACCAAGTTTAAGGTTACATTCATAGTTCAACATTGGACTTAGAAAACTACGTACAAGATAAAATTGAAGTGAATGATTCAAATTTCAAAATATAGCATCAGCTAATATATTAAAGTTCAGTTATTGTTGCATTTACAGTGTTTTCCAAGATATTTTATTTCAACAACAAATTGGTATATTTGTGTAGAGAAAATTTAAGGAAATTCAAGTTTCAGAAAAATATTAATTTGCCTTTACAAATAAATTGCTTAATGCTAGAATAATATACAGTGCTTGAGCAGAGTAGACTAGATACAACTGAATCATTTAACTAACTCCAACTAGTTTAACTATTAATTATATGTATAATTACCAGAAAAATATACAAAAATCTAACCAAATAACAACATTATTAATTAAAATTAAAACTCCTACCTGCACATAAAGATTTTAAAAAAGAAATTACACGTGTCATGGGACGTGTCAGTGGTGGGAACACCAATAAGGTCCTTCAATTTTCAGACAAGACTACCTCCATCCTTCTACCATCACAAATATCTTCATAGAAAAAGTCTCCCCCCCCCTCCCCCCTCCGGACGGGAACTGGACCCTACTTCAGCAGTAGTCAATTCGGTTGCTTTCAACCCGACCCGTAACTCTGCGGGTTGGCCTGCGAAATCTGACACGCGTGGCACGTGTTGCTTCCCCATTGCAAACTTTAGTTCAGCGAACCCAGCGAAACAAACCCCCAAAAAGAAAAAGAAAATCGAAATAGTAACAAAGAGAATTGGATAAAAAAAATTAAAAAAAAAAAAAGGAAAAAACAAGACTCTGAAGAAGACAACGTTGTTTCGAAGGTGGGAAAAAGCAGGGTTTTGTTGTGAAAAAATACAGAAAGACAAAGAAGAGAAACAGTATTTCTGAATACAGATTTAGACACCCATTTATGAAAATTCAAACAAGATAAGGAATTTCTTTGCTTAAAGAGAACACTGGGTGTCTGAAAAACATAGCAAAATTTAAGCTTTTTGGGATTTCAAAGTGCAAACCCAGTTAGGGTTTTCTTCCATTTTCTGACCAAGGTAAAGTTCTTTACTTTGGAATTTATTAGTACTGAACTGCAGTTATTGTGAAAGAATTTTAATTTTGGGTATATTTTGCTTCTTTGGTTGGTTAATTTTCAATCTTGCTTGCATTAATTGACATAATAAAAATTGGTTCTTTTTAGTCCAAAGATATAGTCTTTAAGCATTTTAGGTTTGACCCAAGTTCTTATATAGGGTTTTTGTTTCTGGGGTTAGCTAATTTTCTATGGTTCAAGTTGAAATTGTTTTAGGGCTTGAGTTTCTTTCTGTTTCCCTTTTGTTTAATCTGTAAACTCAATTCTTTTATTTGTTGTTCCGTTGTTATTCAACTCTACTGCTTAGTTTTTGAGGTTTTGGAACTCATTTCTGTGTTTTGGAATTTTGTTTTTTCAGGTTGACATTACTGCCATTTATTTATAGGGATTTTAGAAGTTTCAGTTTTTTCGCAAGTTTCCAGCTTGATCAAAGGGGCATGAGAGTCCGGTAAATTCGAGTGATAACAAGTTTTTGTTTTTCTTATTGGTTGATATATGTTTTCCGCTGCTGCCTGCATCTTTTTGTTAGTATTAAAAATAACAGTATTAAATTTACACCTGCCAATCTGTTCAAATTTGTGAATGGACCTTTTTTGGCATTTTACTAATATTCTTTCACTTGAACAGTTGTCGATTCTGATGTATAAGGTTTTGATGTTTTGGAATGATAGTGTAAATTTAAATGCATACTGATTTAGTGAGCCTCATTCGACCCCTGGCTTTTCTTTTCTCTTTCTATCCTCAAGTCACCTTTTTTGTATTTCTTTCTTTTATACCTTTTGTGGTCGTGATGAGGAAGCAGGAAAGTTTTGTTTATGAACCGTTAGTAAGTAGGGCAATATACTAACTACTATACAAAGAGAAAGAGACTTTTTGCTATACCTCTTGTATTTGGAGATTTCCGATAATAAGTAAAACTACACATTGCTTGACCAAAAAAAAAGCTAGAAGAGAAGGAGGTGGATGCAATTTTCCTTTTATGGAGGAATGTAATTACATGCTTACTTTGCTGTACTGGAAGCAGCCATAAACTGATTGTTTTCCTAAGAGACGTGCGGAAAACCATGATGCGAGTCACATGAATAGCGCAAGACTTGAACTTGCTCATGTTTTCGCGTTTCAAATAATTTCTTGATAGGAAGCTTTGGAGCCATGTCATATGCATTTTAAAATCTTATCAGGAAACAATAAAAAGTGTAGAAAGATCTGAAAGGCTCGAACCTGATATGAATACTTATGGCAATTTCTTTGTTAGAGTCATACTTCAAATGAATGATGGAATCCATTATCCACCGTACATAGTGTTGTAGATCTCCTTTCATATAAAAAAAGAAGAAGATAGTTCTGTGGGTCTCCTCTATGTGGTGGGATGGCCTGTTCTTTTGAATAAGGTCCTCACAATACAACATCTTGTAAGCATCGTTGGTTCAAATTCTTTATCATGCTATTAGTTTTTATATGTACGTCATATGATCTATTGAAGGTCAATTGATAGATTGCTTATTGTAAATTTTTGGTCTCGATCTCTATTGATCTTCTATCTATGACTTTCTTCTTTGGCGTTTTCTTGACAATACTTATCTTTTCAAAATAAAGTAATTTTATTGATACGTACCCTGAAGGTACTGTAAAAATCAGTCTCGCTAAAGGCTTATTTTATGCGTACTTAAGTTCACATAAATCTAGATTGCGCACTTTGCCTTGCTTAAGTGACGCTTTTGTGTAGGTGCTAAGGTGTTAAGGCATGTGCCTCATCACTAATAGGTTCTTCCTTTGAGAGGACAGTACTAGACAATAAATATAGTCAAAAATAATAAAATTAAAAACCGTAATGAATGAACTTTTAGTGATTAAGAATTATTAATTAAAATATTAGCATAAAAAACTAGTTCCAAAAAAATAGAAAACTACATCTCTTCATATAAATCAAAAATTTAAAATGGTTCTGAAACTTGACTGACGTCCTTGAGCCGAGGGTCTATCGGAAACAACCTCTCTATCTCTATAAGGCAGGGGTAAGGTCTGCGTACACATTACCCTTCCCATACCCCAATTATGGTATTACACTGGGTTTGTTGTTGTTGTTGTAAACTTGACTGTTGTGATTTTTACTTCATATATTTCATTTAGTATAGTTATTTCAATTCTTTTGTCCAAATATTTAATTATTGTGTTTATAGTAATTTTCGTTGCACTAAATATACGTTTATTATATTTCTTCTTTAGTAGAGATTTGTTCATTAAAGCCCATGCTTTGTTTCCGCTTTCTTAAGCCTTAATAGATTTTGGCGCTACTCTGTGTAAAAATATAGAGAATAACTCCTAGATATTGAAAGGGTGTATAAGTCCTTCAGATTTTCTAAATCAGTTTCCACTTCCATTCGTTGCTCAAAAAGAGCGGTGATATCACTTGAAACTTCAGTAGTAGTAATATCAGCCGAATTGGTGCCAGATAGAGGGCTACTAGTCGAACCTCCGTGGGACATCAGAGATAAACCTAACGCCACCGCGGAAAGTGCTCGGCTTGCTCCAAAAGTAAAAATTCATGAGGACTTATCCCCCAAAAAAGAGTAAAAAGCAGCTAAATTTTTACATATGAAGTATGTCCTATTTTCCATTGGAATTTCTCTCCAGCCAAATTGTCCATATTATGCACAATTGAGAAGCTTTTGAGCAGTTTGGTAGCATAGTTGGTTATCCGTTCCCCACAAATTTTTCAGAAGTGTTCTCCCAGTTTAGTATGACATAGTTTCATCTGCCGATGGCTTCAAAATAACAGGCATGCAGTCTCAACTATTCTTCTTTAAGGGTTATCAAATGTTATTTTGATTTCATTTCCACAACGATTAGCGTAAAATTTTGTAGACTATTAAGGTTTAGAGCAATGTGGTGAATATGATGCTCATAGTGGTTTTGGATGCAAAATTTGCACGATGAATGAGAAGGTTATTCACCTCTTTTTTTCACCCATTAGTTCGTGACTTTGAATGAGTATGAGTTTAGTAAGATTTATTATGTGCAAATGATGCTCTTTGTTGATTTGAGTGCAAAATTTGCACGAGGGATGAGAAGGTTATTTTTTTTTTGATGGGTAAATAATATATTATATAAATATTTGCACTAAGCCAGTGCAACAGGCATAACTACAGGTTGTGCAAATCAGCAATTGCGTCTAAAATATCATCTACACCAAAAGGCGATCAACAAAATGCAATTAAGCTTAAGGCACTATACATTTCTTCTTTTGCCTTAAAAAATTCTACTGTTTTTTTCCAAGCTAGACAGACCACCAGATAACTTGAGGAACAGTGTTCCAGGTCTTTTGACTTGCATAGACCCTCCTGGTCCAGCACTTCAGCATTTCTGAAATGGAGTTAGGCATGGTCCAAGACATACCAAATATTGAAAAGAACATGTTCCATAACTGGTTTGTAACCTTGCAATGCAAAAAAAGATGGGTAACATCTTCAGATTGTTCTTCACATAAAGGACATCTGCTGCACAGCTTGAAACCCCTCTTCTGGAGATTGTTTTGTGTGAGGCATGCCTCCTTAGCCACAATCCAAGAGAAGCAAGAAACCTTTAAAGGTGCCATGTTGTACCATATTTTTTTCCAAGGCCATAACTCACTGTTGCTAAAACCCAGCATATTGTAACAGCTTTTAACTGAAAAAATGCCCTTGGAGTGACCCTTCCAACTGATAGAGTCCATTTTGCAGTGGTCCAAAACAGTGTTGCTTAGCATTTGTAGCAAGAGGCCTACCCTCTCCATTTCCCGATCATTAATATTCCTTCTAAGACTCAAATTCCAGCCTTGCGATGTACAGAAATCTGCAATTGCCCCATTGTGATGCAAGGATATATTATAAAAATCTGAAAATTGGTCTTTTAGTGGCGTATGACCCAACCATGCATCTTCCCAAAACCTGATTTTCCTTCCATTGCCAAGAATAAAACCCATGTTTGACTCAAACTTGTTCCAATGCCCTCTAATATGTTTCCATAAACCGGTGCCATGAGGCACTCTAGACTCTTTGGTGCGCCAGGGATGAGAAGGCTGTTCACCTTCGTGAACCCATTAGTTGATGATTCTCGAACAGCTTCTCCTCACCCAATTTCTAGCTGCAGCATAAGCATTTAGTTTGGGAGAATTTGGTCAATTTGTAAGGACTACTTTTGGTTGCATAGCATTTTAGTCTACACCAAATTTTCCTAATATTTCTTTAATTGAATACCTAACCATTCTATGAAATTTTTGTGACATCTCTGCTTTTGGATGTAAAGAGAGTTTTTTTGGACCTGCCACTACATAAAGAAGTTTCTGGAATGGGAGAAAGATGTGAAACTAAAAGAAAGAAGAAAGTCTTTCTTTTACTGTATATTTGCCTGATCTGTATTACAGGCTAAATAGAAGAGCTTGAAGGGGCTGTACAACGGGGTTGAGCCAGCTAACCAACAGGAAACATACTTGGTTTAATTGCAGAAACAAGGATTCTTCTTTGTTCTGATGCTCCTGTAGCTGATAGTGTGGTAGATGCTAGCATCTCAAACCCAATGCGCGAAGAAATTATAATCAGTGAACAGAAAATGAAAAATATTTGTGTCCTGTATTTACGAGACTGAAATCTTTTTGGCGATGTAGGATCATTTTAACCATAATGTAGTGTTGCCATCTTGTAGTGAAATTTGAGCTTTCTATTTTGCTTGCTTTGACTGGGTTGTTTCGTAATAAAGGATTACAAATTAAATGTCTCTTAGGTCAAATCAATAACTTTTTGCATGTGCCGACAGTATTATTTGTTATAGACAATCGGATGTGAAATTGACTTTTCAGTTATTATCAGAAAGCTTCATTTCTTACATTACTGATTAATATTATGGGTCATTTTTTAAATCTTCTGCAGGGGAAGCTTGCTGGAAATTCTTCTGCGTTAGCATTATCTTTTCCAGATATGAAGGACATTGTAGTATCATGTTACCAGAGTCACTTTGCTTCTTGGGAGTCCTAACTTGTGAGCTAATAATAAATTATGACACTCGAGGATTTTTTCACCCTGACTGAGATGAGTAATGGGCTTACAGCTCCTGCTCGAGTTCAGGATCTAGTATCTATTATGCAGAAAGAAGTTTGCGTTGTCAAGAATGCTGGTGAAGTAACAAGGCAATGGTCTGCTGTTGCTAGCGCAATCGCTGCAACTGAGAATAAAGAGTGTCTTGAACTCTTTATCCAGCTAGATGGACTCTGCTTTATTGATAGTTGGTTAAAGGATGCTCAGAATTTTGTTAATGAGACGAGTGACAACGTGGAAGAGTTGATCACTCGGTTACTGGTAGCGGTTGAAAGGCTTCATGTAGACTTTGAGAAATCAGTTTCTTCTGGAATCAGGGTTACTGTGAAAAGCCTCCTTGACCATGAGAGCTCTAAGGTGCAACAGAGGGCTCGTGCACTGTTTGATATTTGGGAGAGAGAAAAAAATAATGATGCAGTTTCAGTCGGTTGTGAAAAACCACAGACAATAGTTGATGATGGGACGAGAGTAATTGAAAACGTCGTCAGAGAAAATGAACAGTCAGAACCTTCTCCGGAGAACGCCTCTCTTTCTGGAGGGGGTTCTGGAGAGAAGTGTGAGGAAAATGTTGGCAATAATATTATGCTATCTTCAAGGTCTGATGTTGGTAATTCTTCTGGGGTTGACGATACCAAGACATCTGACCAAAATTTGGAGAATTCAACGGTGAAGGATGGGCATCAGCTGTCTCCTCTATTAAAGCCTGTTGGTGAAGATCAGAAGGTAGAACCCTCAACATATCATGCAGAGACGATCAGTGCAGTTGATACGTGCAGTTCTGCAAGTTTATCACATGGTGCTCTTGATAGGCAGACAGGGGTTCCCGTTTTGGAGTCTGTTAATTGTGCAAACCACACTCAAGAAGGAAGAAGTTCTGAGAAGTTAGACTCGGCGTCGTCAAAACCATTGGAGGAGAAAACTAGTTCTTCAGGTACTGATGCAGGAGACGCTTCAGATGCTGGCAATGGTTCAGATTTACAAAGACAAACTGATATCAGGGATGAAGTTAGCTGCAGAGGAAAATCGCCTTCTGATGATGCATCGGTGGTGATTTCCGAAGGAAAGACATTGATGGATGATAGCAGCAGACCTACAAATCATAGTAGAAGTTCCATGGTGCTTGGTGCTAAAGACAGAAAATACAACATTGACAGATTGCACAACTCCTCCAGCGAGCATAGTCTGGAATGTCCCAAAGATTTAGGAACTATTTTGTCAAAGGTAGATCTCATTAATGGGGATGACAAGCAGGTCACTGATGAAAGTGAAGATGATTCGGAAAGTGACTCTGAATTTGGAGAACCACGAACAGTTAGTAAAGACTCTGGTGTGTTTGGTAAGAAATGTGATATTGAATTCGATTATGGCATGATAGATCCTCTGGAAGTTGCTCGACAAGTTGCCATTGAGGTGGAGAGAGAAGTTCAGAGTTGCAGTTCTGAGAAAATACAGGAAAGTAAAATTCATGAGCCTGATAGCCCTGATTCTATGAGTGCAAAAGAATGCCAAAAAGTTGAGAGCTCTAAGAAGCAAGTACTAAGAGGAATGGCTCTTTTGACGGAGGCTTCAATTACAAACTCTCAAGCTGGACCTAAAAATGAAAAAGTAAAGGCGGAATCCTTTCAGGGTACTGATCTTGACGCCAATGCTGAGAAGGGCCAGTGTGATTTTGATCTGAATCTAGAGGTTTGCTCAGACGATATAGATCATGTTGAAGATCCCATATCTACCTGCATCTCTGTTGTTTCTGCTTCGAAGGCAACAGCTGCCCCTGGGATGCCTGTTGCTCCATTGGAATTTGAAGGGGCTCTTGGATGGAAAGGATCCGCTTCAACCAGTGCATTTCGGCCAGCATCACCTCGCCGGGTTCCTGAAAGTGCCAAGGCTGTTTTCTCTGGTGGGAGTGGGAATGACAGCAGCAAAAAGCAACAGCAAGGTTGGCTTGATATTGATCTTAATGTAGCTGAAGGTGGAAATGACAAATCTGCAGAACTTTTCACTGTCAAACTTCCGTTACCATCTGCGCTTCCTTCAGGGGAATCTTCCGTTGAAGCTAGCTCCAGAAAATCAGAAAGAGTGGAGTTGGATCTCAACTGTGCAAGTGAGGAGGGTGAGGCACCATCAGATTGGCGCATGGAGGGAAGGCTTTTCTCGGATAGGAATGGCCATTGGAGTCAATCTCCATCATCATCATCGTCATCCAAGCATCTTTCATCGCGGAACTTTGATCTAAATGACCAACCCTCGTTTCTCAACAATTCTTCAGATCTATCCTACTTCAAGAAACCATCTCAAAATATTAGCGCATCCGGAGGTATAAAATCGGGTAATTCTGTAGTATCCATTATGGGCATGAAGGTAGAGGTCAAGCGTGAAGATGCTCCTCAATTCTTTCCATTCCCAAATGGCAGGACAGCAGAAAATACAGTTGATCTTAATGTTGCAAGAAGTGGAGGTGTCTTGGGAATGGGACCTCCATTTCTATATACCCCTTCTCCCGCCTTTGGTTACAATGGCATTGCACCAGGTCCTCCCATTCCGTTCTCCTCAGCAATGTATGGACCTGGTGGCCCTATTCCTTACATGGTGGATTCGCGAGGTGCGCCTATGGTACCTCAACTTGTTGGCTCTGCTTCAGCAATACCACCATCATTCGCTCAGCATCCATTCATTATAAGCATGTCTGGTGCACCTTTTTCCAATGGGGTCGGGCCACAACGGAGTAGTCTGGATCTCAACACCGGCTTGATACTTGAGGGAGGAAATAGAGACCTCGGAGGTCTGAGGCAGTTTTTCACACAAGGACAGGCCAGGTCGATGGATGAACACTTAAGGACCAGCTCACAACCCTCAACCAGTTCACTTGCTGGTGAGAAACGCAAAGAACCGGATGGTGGTTGGGAGCCTTACCCTTTTAAACTTCATCCACCGTCGTGGAAGTAAACTTAATGTATCATGTTTTTCTCTAATGGGGATCAGTGTCTTTATAGCAATAGGTAAATTCAAGGCAGGAGGAGAGCCTTATTGATTTTGTGGTTAGGGGCATAATATAGCTGAATAAAGACATGATTTCTGAATGTAATATGCTTCTTGAGATGACTTGGCCAAAGAAGAGCAGATGCTAGGTTTCGTTGTTTCCAAATGTTGTTTAACTTGTTATTCTCGTCCAGTTTCATAGATTATTGCTACCACAGAAAACTTACATGTAACTGTAATCTCTCAATTACACCATAGAAATTTAGAAGAATGTCTCTTGTCTTTATCCTGTTCTATCAATATTCTAGATTATCATGCAACCAAGATAACCAGGTCACTAGTCCGCTACGTGATTCTACATCTTCGCCGATAAAAAGGGCAGCCCGGTGCATAAAGCATTCCGCATTACGTAGGATCCGGGAAATAGTCGCATCCCCAAGAGTGTGATGTAAATAACCTACCCTATGTGATTCTACATCTTCTTCTATAAAAAGGGTAGCCCGGTGCATAAAGCATCCTGCATTTACGCCTATCCTACCGAAGCATAAGTGGCTACTTCCACATCTTCCAACAAAAGAAGAATAATAAATTAATGACAGACTTTTCTGTATAATTTTGCAAAATTAATAGGCAGATTATGATAAGTAGAATATCTTAAGTTATATACAATGACATTGTAAAAAAATTTCACAATCCATTGTTTTTAACCTATTACAACAGATTTTTTATTATGCTAATATTAGCTTATAATAAAATTTAACTACACTAATTATATTAGTAATTTGATTATATGAATATTTTTGAACAATTGTTACATAGAACTTAAACCCAAAGAATGTTCCAAGTTAAAAAACAAAAATAATTGGCGTTAGTTCATGACTTCATTCTCTTGAGTCTTGACTATTGGCCTTACACCGTTCACCCTTGCCAATGAAGAAACCACGTGACTATCAGACATAGGTCCTACGGTAAATAATTGGGAAACTTACACAAATGTCCCAAATAAATCTCAACTTACCAACCTCTAGCCATTAGTCATAAACTTACCAAAACTAGCCAACAAAAATTGAAAAATCAAATAATAGGGTTCTTTCTCTCAAAGAATCACATGCAAAAATCATCTTCCATATTTTTAAGCGTGATTAGCAACATTAGATACAAGACGGAAAGGAACTTTCATGGACGGGGTAGCAAATAAGGTGATGAAATACAAAAATCTATACAATATTCCAAAAATCTAAATAAAAAAGGAATTTTTTCAATGGGTATAGTTGAAATTCATTGGAAATATATAGATAAGTCAATATACAAAATTTGAGGAAGATTGGAGGTGATTTGGACTAGTTTTGTATCAAAATTCGTAATTAAATCGAGTTCAAAAAAGTCTTCTGCGACACATGTATCAAACATGTATCATGCACGTATCTCACACACAGGTATACATGGATATACATGTGATACACAATTGATACAAATATGATACATATGTGATACACAAATGATACATAGTGTGATACACATATCATTTTTTTTCATGTTCAGCTTTTACTTCGAATTTTTAATTCAAACCACCTCAAAACTTCACCAAATCATCCCAAAACTGAGATTCAAGGTCCTTAAGTTGTGCCCAATCTATTCTAATAACACCCACTCAAAACAAAGCAAAAATTTGATATTTTTTTGCTACAAATAACTAATTGGCTAATTTGGCTAATATTAGTAATATTTTACCAATTGGCCAATTTTTGTAATGAGCTACTTATAAATGGACATAGCTGGTAATTCCCCTAAATAATTCCTTATTGGCTGTCTAACTAAGATCTATTCTATGGACCTCATCGCACCAGATAGAAACCAGGTCTTCCTTCGTGTTGACCTATAGAGTCTTCCAGAACAAAGGTGTTCCTCCACGTCTCATGATGCGATAGAAACCAATAAAACCACGCCACGTATAACAGAACTCACTATAACCGTCTGATCGTCCACGCTGGTGAAACCGATCAATCAGTATCGAACTCGTGACACATACGGCGACAAGCTCACTATATTATTAGTCACTCTCTAAAAATAGTGCGATTCGGAATCCAAATTTTCAAAATCTATTTCTTTGGTTACTGAACTGAGAGAGTGAAATCCCGGCAGAATACAAATGAGGAAGTGGACGATCCCTTCCGTCCTGTTTCTGTTATGCCTTTTGTTCCTTCTTCCAGATCAAGGTAACGTAGGGTTTATCTTTAGCTAACTGAAATTTTTATTTCCATTTCCATTATAGTAAATAGAGATCTAGCTCTATTATGCTCTTGCCATTATATGTTTAACGAATCCGAACAACAAATGGCTTGACGTGAATGAATACTTTATAGTGTCGAATCAGCATTTGTCTTGAGATCTTATGGAATTTTATTTACTTATGTGTTTAAGACTGTAAATTGTTTTTTAAATAGTTAGATAATAAAGTTACCTCGGGGTTGAATTTTGTGAGGCATTTTTGGTCTGGAGCTGCCTTGAAATTTTGATGACATGATTGCTTAAGGAATTACGTAGTTGAATGATTGTTTAATTGAATTGTTTAGTGGAACATGGATATTAGTTATTACTGCTTTATTCGGACGCCTGATTTATTTTCTCAATAGGTCGGAGGATACAAGCAAATGCGGAAGCTGAATCTGACGTCCCTGTTGATCCGCCAAAGGTTGAGGAAAAATTTGGTGCTATTCCACACGGTTTATCAACCGATTCTGATGTTGTTAAAAGGTTTCCAAATTGTTGATTCATTTCGTTCTTTTCTCCCTGATTCCGTGCCTTCAACTTCTTTGTATGTTCATTATACTGAGCACTATATCATTATGTGATCCAGGGAATCAGAGTCTATGTCAAGGAAAACTCTGCGAGCTGATGCGGAGAAATTTGAGTTCCAGGCTGAGGTGTCTCGGCTTATGGACATTATTATCAACTCCCTTTACAGTAACAAGGACATCTTCTTGAGGGAGCTGATCTCGAATGCATCAGACGTGAGTGTGCTTTTTAATTTTTTTGGTGATGTTTGACATGATGTGTTAATTATTTCTTCTAAGCTAATATGCTATTTCTTTCAGGCGCTGGACAAGATTAGATTCCTGTCACTTACTGACAAGGAGGTACTTGGGGAAGGTGATAACACTAAGCTTGAGATCCAGGTTGGTGATTTGTATAATTGTATCTATAGTTTTCATAGATTCTGTTGGTTGAACGTACGAGGAAGTTGCTCTTTTGAAAAGCTATTCTGATGCTTGTGTTGTTGATTGCAGATTAAACTGGATAAAGAAAAGAAAATTCTTTCCATTCGTGACAGAGGTATAGGAATGACTAAGGAGGATTTAATAAAGAACTTGGGAACCATAGCTAAATCTGGAACTTCAGGTAATCTACCTGCTGGGTACGAGATTGTCAGTGTTCTTGGAGTTCTCTTTACTGTTCACTAACTTGTTATTGCTCAACAGCCTTTGTTGAGAAGATGCAGACAAGTGGAGACCTTAATCTGATTGGACAATTTGGTGTTGGGTTTTACTCGGTCTATCTTGTAGCTGACTATGTTGAGGTCATCAGCAAGCATAACGATGACAAACAGTACGTTCTTGTGTGAATGTGTTGATTAATGACTATTGTATGTAATGGGAATTTTATTAGTGATTTAACAAATATCTGCATTCAGATATGTCTGGGAGTCGAAGGCTGATGGGGCATTTGCCATTTCTGAAGATGTATGGAATGAACCTCTTGGTCGTGGAACTGAAATTAGATTGCACCTTAGAGATGAAGCAGGAGAATATTTGGACGAGTACAAACTAAAGGTGTGTGCGACCAATCCCAAGGAGACTCTTTTCATATATCATGAGTTTGTGCATGCCGAAACTTTTAATAGTTAACCAGTCATTTAGAGTAATTTTGTTTTCTATTCTGACAGTGGTTTTTGCACAGTAGGTCATAATATACTTTAATGCTGAAATAAATGGAAATAAACAATCTTAACCTTGGGATTTATCAATTCTTTTCTGTCCCACATTATCTATTAGATTATATTTCTTAAGAAGACAAGAAAAAAATTTCCAAGGCAATATTGAGGACATCAGAAGACCAGGGTAAAGTGCTGCAAACCTTTGAGACCCATCAACTTAGAAGCTAATTCTAGTTTATTTTCTTATATGACTTTTTCTGCTCCCTTAGTTAGGATTATTTGATCAGTTGGACCTCTGATTGAAAGTGTGCAGTCTAACCAAAAAAATAAAGGACCAATTACTTTATATTTTATTAGTCTTGGATTACAATGGTTGAGAGAATTAAGCTTATGGATGAATTGTTAGTTAAAAGTCGAAGTCTGTGATAAGTTGTTTCTGTTTTGCATATCCAACCTATTGCTTTTGTGTCTGTGTGGGTTAACATAAATTTTTGGAGTTAGAGAAAAGAAACACGACCTCTGATTCTGCTGACTAAGATTTTGTATTTTTGAATCCGGGTACTTATAATCAGCATCTATCCTGAAATATCCTGTTCCAATTTTTGATTATTTTCCAGTTCAAATTACCAGATTAAATTGAAAATAAGAGTTCCTATGAACACGTTTTCTGTTTCTGAAATAATATTATGTTTCTGAAGCTTCTGTTGAGGTTTTCTACTTTGCTTAATGTATGGGTAACCTTGAATCCAGGACCTGGTGAAGAAATACTCTGAATTCATCAACTTCCCTATATATCTTTGGGCTAGCAAAGAGGTTGAGAAGGAGGTTCCTGCCGATGAAGACGAGTCAAGCGATGAAGAGGAAACATGTATTAGTGATTCTTCCTACCTGACTTGCCAAGTTTATTCTAGTGTTAATGAAGTCAAAACTTGTATAATGTGTTTAATGCATATTTTAAGACCTGTCCCCTGCTCGAAGAAACCGTTTTTTTTTGGGGGGGGGGGGTTGGTGGTGGAAAGTTGCTAGAGAACATAAAGTTTATCCCCTCCTTTTGTTTTAATCTTATGTGGCCTCATAGTCTTTCAATGTTGTGAACAGCTGAAACCAGCCCTTCTGAAGATGAAGAAGATGATTCTGAGAAGGCAGAAGATGAGAAAAAGCCCAAAACTAGGAGGGTGAAGGAAACCACTTATGAGTGGGAGCTTTTGAATGATGTGAAAGCTATATGGCTTCGGAATCCAAAGGAGGTGACAGAGGAAGAGTATACGAAATTCTATCACTCACTTGCAAAGGTAAATTGCTACTTACATACTTTCTTCCAGTTGAAATGCAGTGGGAAGACTAGATACTTTTCGAGAACTGTCTTACCATTTGCTAAATTCTTGTATTATTTTGCCAGGACTTCAGTGATGAGAAACCCCTTGCTTGGAGTCACTTTAATGCTGAAGGTGATGTTGAGTTCAAGGCTGTACTATTTGTCCCTCCTAAGGCTCCTCATGATTTATATGAAAGCTACTACAACTCCAAGAAATCCAACTTGAAGTTATATGTCAGACGGGTCTTTATCTCTGATGAATTTGACGAATTGCTGCCCAAGTACTTGAGTTTCCTAATGGTAGTTCTTGTTACTCTAGAACTTATCTGTTTATATTATGTATGGGCCAAGAGTTTGTAACACCATTTTGTTTTCCATTTATGCTAGGGTCTTGTTGATTCAGACACCTTACCCCTCAATGTCTCAAGAGAAATGCTTCAGCAGCACAGCAGCTTGAAGACAATTAAGAAGAAACTCATCCGCAAGGCTCTTGACATGATACGCAAGATTGCTGATGAGGATCCTGATGAATCTAACGACAAGGATAAGAAAGGTTAGTTAATATCTCTGAACTATCCATTGCCTAAGAGATTGAATTTCTCATTTCTGAGTTTCTGAGTTTCTCATGACGTTACAGATATCGAAGAATCCAGTGCAGACAATGAGAAGAAAGGTCAATATGCAAAGTTTTGGAATGAATTTGGAAAGTCAGTAAAACTTGGTATTATAGAAGATGCAACTAACAGAAATCGCTTGGCTAAGCTCCTCCGATTTGAGACGTATGCTCTGTGTCTTATGAGTGTTATTCTTAATGAGATTGTGAAGTCAAATCAGGGTGACTGATCCCTTGTTGTCTTAATATTTTTTCCGTTTACAGCTCAAAATCAGATGGTAAACTAACTTCGCTAGACCAGTACATCTCAAGGATGAAGGCTGGACAGAAGGATATCTTCTATATAACTGGAGCTAGCAAAGAGCAGTTGGAGAAATCACCATTCCTTGAGAGGCTAACAAAGAAAAATTATGAGGTATGAGTCTTTCTTAAGTAGCAAGGAAAGATTCGAATGCTGCATAACAAAATAACTAGTGGTTTTTTATTTTGACAAAAAGTATTAGTCATCGCTTCTTGCATTGTGGGTTTGAGTTTGACTATGTTCCTTGTCTTTGATATTTGAATTCTATTATGAATGCATTTGTCATGTCTTCTCTAAAGATTCATTTGCTAAGTTTGCCTTGTTTCATTGTTTAGGTGATTTTCTTCACGGACCCCGTAGATGAATACCTAATGCAGTACCTTATGGACTATGAAGACCATAAGTTCCAAAATGTGTCCAAAGAGGGCCTGAAACTGGGCAAGGATTCGAAAGCCAAAGAGCTCAAGGAGTCATTTAAGGAGCTAACCAAATGGTGGAAGGGTGCTCTTGCTAGTGACAATGTAGATGATGTCAAGATTAGCAACCGTTTGGCCGACACCCCTTGTGTAGTTGTGACATCAAAATACGGTTGGAGTGCCAATATGGAAAGAATCATGCAGTCACAAACTTTGTCAGATGCAAGCAAGCAGGCGTATATGCGGGGTAAAAGGGTGCTTGAGATCAACCCTAGGCACCCAATTATCAAGGAGCTTCGGGAGAGAGTAGTAAAGGACCCTGAGGTACACTTGATTTTATCTCTATACATGTGATCAAATGATAGATGTTGTAGAAATGGCTATCTGTTACTAATTTCATGTATTTGGTTCACAGGATGAGAGCGTGAAGCAAACGGCTCAGTTAATGTACCAAACAGCATTACTGGAGAGTGGTTTCCTGCTCAATGACCCAAAGGATTTTGCCTCCCGCATCTATAGCTCAGTTAAGAGCAGTTTAAATGTTAGCCCTGATGCAGCAGTTGAGGAAGAAGAGGATATTGAGGAACCTGAAGCTGAAACTGATGACAAAGAAGCTGCTGCCAAAGATGATTCTGATGCCAAGGACGAATTATAGATTAGTCCAGAAGAATGTCCTTTCTCTAGATAAAACTACGTAGCAGTCACATGCTATAATCAAAGTGCATGTGGATAATTTAAGTTTACAATTGTTAGCCCATAGGGTAATGTTACAAGTTATCAGGATTTTTGTGTGTCTTGCATCTTCACAGATTTGTGTATGAGAACGTTGCTGAGTTTCCTGCAACATAATAGTGGTTGTTTCGGTACTGATTCTGATAACATATGTTATTTTCACACTTGTTCTTGTCAAGAATTTTTGTTCTCAGGTTAAAACATGTCAAACTCGCAAAATGCACCCGTACACAGCGATGGGGGTCTTGGATTTCATGGGGAAAACAACAATGTAGGGGTCGGTGTACCACCGATTAACCCTGGGGAAGTGCCAAATGTGAAACCAGTTGATGTTAGTTCGCACATTGCTTTGAATGGGATTTAGGCGCAGACCCCGGAGGAAGTGTACGCATGGAAGCCCGATCTGGTGGCCAAGGAACACAGGGTGTAGGAGATGGGGGAGTCAGCCTCTAAGTAATATTCGAGATGCTACAAGCTCAACAGGTCGCTATCGCTCAGCTTCAAAGTCAGCACAAAACTCCAAGTATAGTCAAACCAGAAAACACTCGACGTACTGAGCCGATGCCGGAAAGATCAAACGGTAATGGCTCGGGGACTGATCCCACAATTATGAGGATGCTCGAGGAACTTACCAAGAGAATCGAGTCCGGGGAGAAGAAGATTGAGGATAATGACAAAAAGTGGAGACTTATAACTCCCGTGTTGATCAAATACCGGGGGCATCCCCGGTCTTGAAAGGTTTTGATGCCAAAAAATTCATACAAAAGCCATTCCCTCCGAGTGCGGCTCCGAAGCCCATTCCTAAAAAGTTTCGCATGCTCGATATACCTAAATACAACGGGACAACCGATCCTAATGAACATATTACCTCATACACTTGCAGGATTTAAGGAAACGACTTGAATGATGATGAGATCGAGTCAGTATTGTTGAAAAAATTTGGGGAAACTTTGTCAAAGGGAGCCATGATTTGGTATCATAACTTTCCACCGAACTCTATCGATTCGTTTGCTATGTTAGCAAACGCCTTCGTGAAAGCACATGCCGGGGCCATAAAGGTTGCGACAAGGAAATCAGACGTTTTTAAGATAAGACAGAAGAATGATGAGATGCTAAGGGAGTTCGTATCCCGATTTCAAATGGAGCGAACAGAATTACCACCGATCTCGAATGATTGGGCAATACAAGCTTTTATGCAGGGATTGAACGAGCGGAGTTCAATCGCGTCACGACAGTTGAAGCAAAATCTGGTTGAGTATCCTACTGTGACTTGGGCAGATGTACATAATCGTTATCAGTCGAAGATCAAGGTCGAAGACGACCAGATGGGAGCCCCTTCGAGCTCAGTTAATACAAATAGATTGGCGGTTAAGGACCCGAGGGATACAGATAGGGAACCGAGATCAAATAGGGAACAATATCAGCCATATGTCTCGGAACGAAGAAACAACGGTTCGGGGCACAATCCCCCTCGGAATGATGGGAGAAACGATCGATGACAGAATCCTCGGGGACTTATGAGCAAGCATGGTTTGATAAACATATCGACCCCGCAGAAGCACCTCGGTTGTCGGAGTATTATTTTAGTGTAGATGCATCTGGGATTGTGTTAGCTACTAGAAAAATCAAAGACACCAGGTGGCCCAGGCCTATACAAACCGATCCTTCTCATAGGAATCCAAACTTGATGTGTAAATATCATGGCACACATGGCCATAGGATCGAAGACTGCAGGCAGCTGAGGGAGGAGGTAGCTCGATTATTCAACGAGGTCCATCTTCGAGAGTTTCTCAGTGATCGAGCTAAGAACCACTTCAGGGAAAGAGATACAAACAGAAAAAATGAGCAGGAAGAATTGCAACATGTAATTCATATGATCGTTGGCGGTGTCGATGTTCCACAAGGGCCTATATTCAAACGCACCAAGGTGTCGATCACTAGAGAAAAATGGACTCAGAGCTATGTGCCCGAGGGAGTCCTATCATTCAATGACGAGGAAGCGGAAGGCATATCTCAGCCGCACAATGACGCCCTAGTAATCTCTATTTTGTTAAATAAAATTCAAGTTAAGCGTGTTCTCGTGGATCCAGGTAGTTCAGCAAACATAATCAGATAGAGGGTCGTAGAGCAACTCGGCCTGCAGGACCAAATTGTACCTGCATCTCGAGTCCTAAATGGCTTCAACATGGCAATCGAAACAACGACTGGGGAGATAATCCTACCAGTGAACGTGGCCAGGACTATCCAAGATACAAAATTCCATGTCATCGAAGGCGACATGAGATATAATGTACTACACGGGAGGCCATGGATCCACAACATGAGGGCAGTACCTTCAACCCTTCACCAGATGATGAAACTCCCAACAATGGATGGTGTGAAAATGGTTTACGGAGAGCAACACGCAGCAAAGGAAATGTTTTTAGTCGATGAGGTGACATCGATACCAGTGCCTTCGACCTCAGAAAAATCGAGCACCATAGATAAGCAGACGACCAAATAGCAATCACCGTCCCCAGCCTCGACCGAATCGGAGGAGCAGGTGATCGAAGAAGAAGAAGAGGATTTCCTTACTCCTCGAACTTTCATTGCTCCTGAAGAAAGGTATACTGATCGAGTACATGCCCGAGAGAAAGGTATACCTGGGAACGGGGTTAACCCCCGAACTCAGGAAAAAACTCATTCAATTTCTTATCGATAATATGGATTGTTTTGCTTGGTACCATTTAGACATGACAGGGATCCCACCGGAAATAACAACACACCGGCTAAGCCTTGACCCCAGGTTCAAACCGGTAAAGCAAAAAAGGGGGCCCTAGTCCGAGGTGAGGCATGCGTTCATAAAGGATGATGTAACTAAACCTCTTAAAATAGGGTCTATTCGGGAGGTAAAATACACCGAATGGTTAGACAACGTAGTTGTAGTCCCTAAAAAGGGGAACAAATTTAGAATGTGCGTAGATTATTAGGATTGAAACAAGGCATGCCCTAAAGAATCTTTTCCATTGCCTAACATCAATCACATGATCGATGCCACGGCCAGCCACGAGATTCTAACTTTTCTCGACGCCTACTCCAGGTACAATCAAATTCAGATGAACTCGGAGGACCAGGAGAAGACCTTGTTTATCACTAAGTTTGGAACATACTGTTACAATGTAATGCCCTTAGGGCTAAAAGATGTTGGAGCTATATACTGATCGGTTCCAAGCCTGTACCACTATCGAGTGGCAAGGATGGTCGATGCAGTTTTACCCAACGAAGGTCAGGATCGATTTCCACATGGAGTTAATTGATTTGGAGTTAGGTATCTAACTAATCTAGAGTGTGTGTTGTTCCAATTTGCACCTCCAAACATGGTCATGATTAATTATACTTCTAATTCTATATTATAATATGCTAGAATAAGTTAAGTACACTATTTTTTTGGTGGGAGTTTTCAAGTGTTAAAAAGGCACTAGGGTAGTGACTTTTGCCTAGGTGGGTATCTAACGTGTATTGAGAATTCAAGGCAAGCTTGTTATGCTTGGGGTCGTGATATAACCATCACACATAAGTGCTCACTCTATACCTCTCGGTAGTTTGAGTGACTTTACCCAATTTGGATTTCTCAAGTCCAAATGGGTGTTCATGCATAACAAATGATATTGGCTCAAGTCGGGTATTACTATCTCTAGGTTTAACCCTTTAATTGGGGCTATCAATCTCTTGAATTCACCCCAATTTTTTGTTAGCCTAATTTTCCTAGACTTAGTCCCTCTTTCTCAAGAAGAGTCTAAGTCATCAAGGCATGAATCAGTGTTTGCAACCACCAATTCTACAATTAAAGCATGAATCAGACTAAATATCACTAACCCATACACAATTAAGCCCTAAAATTCAAGACCCATTAAATACCCACACTAGGGTTGGGTCACAACCCTAGCTATGGGGTTTAGCTACTCATAAAAACAGTAGAAATCAAAAATGAAGATGAAATATAAGCCATAATATTCAAATACAAGATGAAAATCTAAAGATTGAAGATAAATCTACTCTAAAATTACTCAAAAAGGTAAAAATCAACCGTTCACGTGTTCTCTCTAACAAAACTTCACCTAAAAATGTCAAAAAGGTCTATTTATACTAAGCTGAACTTTCCGAACAAAAATGCCCCTGCGGAGACTTTGCAATTCTGACCGCATCCGCGCTTGATCTATCGCGACCGCGGAATAATGAGCGGGGTCCGTGTTTCTTCATAACTGAGCTTGGGTAGAGCTTGAATTCACAGCGCATTTTCAACTGTGTCCACATGAGAAACAGATGCGACCACGTAATTTGGACGCGGACCGCGTTCTTCACTTAAGACAAAAATGTAGAGTCCCTGATCCTTGATTCAAGCTCTCAGCGAAAATCCATCCGCGGCCGTGTCACAGATTTCGCGGCCACGCTTTTCCATCGCGGTCAGCGTTGGGTCTTGAGTTAAAAAATAGCCTCTCTGAATCTCACTTTCGCGGACCGCGTAATAGTGATCGCCTCAGCGGTGGTCCTTACGCGGCCACTCTTCTGCCACTGTCATTGCTCCAGTACCAGCCTTGGATTTATGCAAGCTTGACTCCTTCATGAGTTGATTATGGCTTCTTTGCCTCATTTTGACCAAACCCTGCAAGCAAGTACATTAAGTCAGTTTTCGGGAATACCTTTACGCATTTTCGACCCAAAACCTAAGCAAAAGAGAGTAAATAATAGGTTAAAATCCCTAGTTAGCAACTCCCCCAGACTTAAGCTTTTGCTTGTCCTCAAGAAAACAAAGTAATTTCCACCTCCACAAGAAAAAGAAAGGAAAATTTCAGCTGTCCTAAGGTGACTTCATCAAGCATCAATTGGGACTAACAATTACCCTCAACACGAATGCATTATCAACAACACACAACCTTTTGACCACCATAGTTCTAGTGCGATGCAAGAGAATCAAGAGTTGACTTAACTCACCAAGGAAGCTCGCTCTACTAGGTAGGTCATTGTGGAACCCAAACTCTTTCTCCTCCACTTCTCCATAAGCAATCTTACTTAAAAATTGAAGCACTCAAAACAAGGATTGTGAAGTAGTACATTCATCTATCACAAGGGAATGTCACAAGTCAGGCTTTAAGTACCATAAGCTTGCCCCTTATGTGAATCACCACTAATGTAAGCTCACTCAACTCGAAATCCTATAGGGCTTTTTCGGGAATGTAATGAAGGCTTTTGGATCAAGGTAGGATATATCGGTCTATGAAGGTTTCATCTTTCCTTAAGCACTTCATTTTCTCATTTCGCCTCACACTTTCTTGACTCTTTGAGTCATTTTCTTCTTCCTTAGGGGAACTAGAGAGACACACTGTCACTCTTTCTTGTTCATGACAATCAATTTTTCTCCTTTTCTCATCATTCCATGCCTTTCATTATTGTTGCATCCCTTTATTTTTCTATCTTGTTCACTTTCTTTTTGACTTTTTGGCTTTTCTTTCTTTTATTTTGCCTTCCCTTTTTTCTTTATTTTGTACCTTTATCACTTTCACATTCCTCGTCTCTCCCCCAAACTTATGCTTTTGCCAATTGTGAATGCTAAGGAAAGATCGGGTGCCAAGAGAGGGTCATTATAGAACGGATAAAGATTTGTATCATGGTTATGGAAAGAACAAGGACTTCGGCTCAATGGGGTTGACTAGGGATATCATATTTGGTGGGCTATGGATGCTTTCGAATTTCATATTGGATCAAGGAGAGCCTATAATCATTTCTCAAGTCGAGCTACATTTAGAATTTCGCCTAGACAAACATTCAGGGCAAGTTCTAGACTTATTGGCACGGGACTTGGACTTGCAAATCAATACCTCACCTCACAAGCTGTTGGATTGCTAAAGAGAATAGAGTCAAGGTCCCACAACAAGCCTAGCTAAGATTGAGCAACAAAAATGGCTCCAAGAAGCCACTAGATGATTGTTTAGTCAACACAAGACTCTAAAGGTCACAACTAGAATTATTCTTTGCCAATCAACTTGTTTCCAACCATAAGGCCAAAGGTAAATGTGTTAGGCCCAAGTGAAGCTTGCCTGAGACACTTTTATTCATTACTACTATTTACACAAAAACATAAAAAAACGAACTCAAATCCTTAAGAAGGTTGTCACGCCATTCATTATCGGGAAGAGCCACCCGATTCACACAACATCCACCTTTGGAAAGAATCGTGGCATTAAGAAAACCAAAGGCTTATTGATCACAAAGCTAAGAACTCAAAAAAGAAGCTACTAAAGGAAATAAAAAGCTAAGCTATTAAGGAAAAAGAACCCAAGAAGTTACAAAGTAAACTACGGAAAGTAAAATGAATATGTACAATAATGGAAAGAAACGAATATACACAAAACGAGAATGAATATATACATGGAATGGTAAAGTTATATACATACCAAAAGTGAGAAATAACGCTAAGTAAAAATAAAGAAAAATAGTATCATAATTATTACATGCCAGTCATCAAATCAAAATAGGACCACCCCCCCACATAAAAGCTAGCATTGTCCTCAATGCTAAAAGAAAAAATAAGATCAGGTAAGGGATAGAGAGTAAAGAAAACTCCCTATGTGGTCTCTGTCTACATGGGGTCAGCTCCCTCTGGATCCTCCAACTGTATCTCCAAGTCCTCGGACTGGGGCACCACAAATCCTCTCACAGGCTCTTTGTCAGCCTCCTGCTCAGGTGCCTGTGCTGCTGGAATAGTCGACTCCATGAGTAGGTCAAGTGGAAGATCTCTGGCAAAAGTGATATTTGCAACATCATCCTTCAAGCTCTCCATTGCCTCCTTGGTGGCTTGAGTCTTTTTCAGCTTCTTGACCTGCTTACCCAGCTCCTTGATCACCTTCCCATGAGTATCCAAAGTCTCCAAGATTTTCCGTTGGTTGTCCAGGAGCTTCTTCTGATTGTCCAGAAGCTCCTTCAATGAGTCCTCCACTGATGGAGGTGACTGTTGTTGTGCTGGAGCTGCCTGTGCTGCAATTGCACTGGATAAGGCAAATAACTTTGATGTAACTACCTGCATCCAGTTGTTGATGCTGGATAAAGTCTGATTAACCCGCAGTGCAGTCTGAGGGTAAGCTGAGGAGGAAGGCACAGACAATGAGGCAGAGACAAAAGGCCCGGATGATGGAGGTGGCATAGCAGCAGAAGAACCTTCAGCTGTGGAAGGCTCGGACCCAATGGCCACTACCCTTGGCTCTTCAGACTGGCCAGTGGAGGTAGTGGCTTTGCCTTTGGACTTAGGGTTGTCTGCTCCCTGAAGGCTGTACCAAGAGAAGGGCCTTTTCAGCTTCACTTTTGTGTCAAAATCCCTCCCTTCTACCTCTTGATCCTCTAAAATACATGGTGAGGAAGTTGGGGTAGGGGTATGATCTTTCATCCTTCTCCATAGCCTTGGTGATGTTTCTTGACATGAGATTTCCCACATTTATCGGGTACCCCGCCATAATAGAAGCCACAACAATTGCCCGGGAGACTGGGATATCACTGTCATGCAGGGATGGGTCTAGCCGGCTGCAGAAAAATGTACACCACCCTTTTGCTTCAAAGCTCAGAGTGTTTCTAGCTATTTGGACCCCAGGTGTAAACCAAGCCGGTGTTGTCCCGGGGATGTCTATCACCTCCGCAAGCCATGGACGGGCTGACTCGTCTAACGCCACCTTCTCCAAGTATAAGGATTCATCCTCTTCATCAAACCCGGCATATGTGTTCAGTGTCTTGCCATCAAATTTGATCTTCTGGTTCCGTACCTTGGTCACATAGGTGCCCTTTTTGATGTGGGCAACATTGGCGTAGAATTCTTTGACTAAGTGATCATTGGCCTCCGGTATCTTGCTAGTGAAGAATTTCCACCCCACTTTTTCATCAAATTGTTTCTTCACATTGGGATTGTGGGGTAGAAGATCTCTTTCTATGAATTGCCTCTCGAGGGTGAGCGACCTTTGTGGCCACCGTTCCCGGAATTTGTGGTAGGCTTTTTCACTGACAAATCTAAGCTGTCACACCTCTGATTTTCTTGACCTTTCCAAACCCCCAACAATAGTATCACCCCCTCTCCCGTCATTCGGGACCTCATCATCATTATCAACAGATCTAGGAGCTGCTGGTGAAGTTGAAGTTGTAGTAGGCGGGGAAGATGATGCCGAATCCTTACTACCTTCTCCTGAGCCATCAGACGACTCAGCAGAAGAGGTGGGTACATCTACAAATCAGAATTTCTCCGGGAAATCTGGGACATGAGTGGGCATAGAGTCCCCTTCTGAAGCTTCTCGGGAAGGGACATACTCACTTGTATCTGAGTGGTCTGCTACTCTATCCGCAACTTTGATGGTAGCTTGCATCTTCTCGATGGACTTTTGGACTGCTAGTGGTAACTTGGTCCTTCCCTTTCCCCTACCTCGGGAGGATTCCTCCCTCCCTTTGGGTTTATCGCTTCCACCTCTGGATCGGACCATAGTCTGCAGCAAACAAGCAAAGAACCCTAGTTAGAACAAAGTTTCAAGTGAACTAAAACTGTGCAGTTTGAAATGCAGAACTACTTCTCAGAACTAGGCACCACGGACCGCGAAAAAATGGGCGCGGCCGCGGAAAGGCCATTGCGGTTCGCGTAAAAAGTAACGCGGCCACGAAAGAGTTGTGATCAGACTACCAACTCTCTAAAGAGTGACTTCCGCGGATCGCGAAATAATAACATCAAACGCGGACCGCGTAAAAGAGAACGCGACCCGCGTAAAAGAGAACGCGATCGCGGAAGCTATTTGCGAACTTCCTGAAATTCATTAATGCGGACTGCGTAATTATAGACGCGGCCACGTAAAGCCAACCGCGGAACGCGGAAAAATTACCGCTGTCGCGCCCCCTTTTTCCCTCCGCGGGGAGGAGTCCGGGTTTCGACATTCACGGGGAGTAATGACTCATTTCCTTTTGGGAATTAGGTATTTGAAGAGTCGCCACCTAGCGATTTAAGGTGCGTTAAGGAACCTAGAGTAGTTAACTCTTGGGTTGGTTTGCATTACCAGAGATTAGGGTAAGGGCTCGAAATAACCTCGAGGGGAAGGTGTTAGGCACCCCTCTTGGTCCACAACTGTGGGTCCTGGCCGAACTTATATTCACACATTAGTCCATAAATAAACGATTGAAGCAAATAATTGCAAGTAGAGCATGTTGGGCATTGTACAAAATAGGAATTTAAACAGGTTGTAGAAAAAAAAAAAAATTTCAAGCAAAGAGGATTTGGGGAGAGGGAGGTCCAAGGTTGGTTATCCTATAGGATCACATCAGTACAATGCCCGGTAATTGTTGATACCCAATTTTTCCATATATATTTTTAATATGCAAAATACTTCCAAAATAGCATATGTATGCATATATAAGTATGTCCAAACATTTTATTATTTTTCCTTAATTTTTAAAAAAGATTTTTTAAATCAATTTATTGCCGTATTTTATCCAGAAAAGCCCAATAATTATTCCCAAAATTATCATTTTTAGGGATTCATTTATTGGACTCTCATATTTACACTAAAACATAGCTAAGATAATTTTTGCATATTTTTTCAAATTTATTTAGTATTTTTAATGCTAAATTGCATATAATTGCAATATTAGCCTCTTTTAGATCTAATTACGTTTATGTCTATAAAAATTAGGTCCAATATTTTTAGTTTGATAATTATGTATTATTAATTATTTTAGTACCTTTAATTTATTTCCAAAAATTACTTTACTATTTTTATAAAATAAATAAGGGAAATGTGCCTATTTAAAATATAGCCCAATTGTGTTTCAATTGTGGCCTGCATGGAACCCCAATTTTAAACCCAATTACCCTGACCCAATCCCCGCCTGAACCGACCCAAACCCAACCCCGTTAAACCGCTCCACTTACCCAATCAATCCAGGCCGTTGATCAAAATGATCAACGGCCACCAAACCCCCTTTCCATAATTAATCCCAAACAACCCCTAAACCCTATCATTTCTCTCATTCAGCCGCCTCTGAATCCCAATTCTCTCTCAAACCCTAGCTGCCACTCTCAACCACCACCTGAAATCGCCTAAATCAATGGCTTCCAAAGCCATTGGAAACCTGTATCTACCTCCTTTGGCTTCTATATGCCCGATTATCACGGTTTCAAGGCTGAATCCTAGGAAAGTTTGGTCCAGACCTTGGTTGTTTTCAGTTCTATGGCTGTCTCCGGTCACCTTTGACTTTGCTCTGGCCAGCCATGGCTATTCAAGCCTGATTCTTGACTTTTTCTCCTTAGATCGATGATTTTCCAAGCCTTTCTCACCATCTGGGTTTCATCTGAAACCCTAACCTTTGAGGTTCTTCCGATTTCTTTTAGATCCGTTTAGATATGTGTTTGCTCTAAGACTTCTAAACGTTTTTCTCAAGGTTTCTTCCAAAACATTGCCTTCAAAACACCTTTATCTTTTCCGATTTAGGTTTTGTTAAGTTATTTCTAAGCTTTCTCTGATTTTTGACATGTCCTACTGTGTTTCCTTATGTCGTTCTTTTACTGGAGTTTGCATGTCAAGAGTCTTAGTTTCTTTTGAGGTTTCTGAATATATTTTTGTGCTAGTATTTGTTCAATTATTTGTTTTTCATCTCTAGACTCAATTTATGGTGAAAACCCTAAAACTTTGGGTTCATTCGAGTTCCGAGACTATGTGCTGTGTGATTTTCTTGTTCATCATCCCTGAATTTGACTGGTTTCAAAACCCTAATTTCTTTGGACCCATTCGAGCCTTTGAAGCTGCTTCATCTATTTGAAGTTGCTCGAGTGGATTCTCAGTCCTTTTTGTTTCAACTTCTGTTTCTCTATATGATTTGGTTTCCTGCAATCACTGAAACTAGACTATATTTTTTCAGAAAGGTCTTTTTACTTGACCCTTTTTGCATGCTTCTGATGCCCTCTTTTCCCTATTACTAAATTGACCTATGTGATTACCATGTTTCACTATCTACTGGTCTTTGTAATTATTATTGCATGCTGCTTCTCTTTGCCATAGTTTAACCTCGCATGCCTAATGTTTATGTACTCTTTTATATGCTAAATTTCCCTCTAAAATGACCTTCAATTTTTGGACTGATTTCAAACCTCCTTGTAAAATTCTGATTGCACTCGTGTAATTGATTCTTTCCTTGTTTTACTGATTTCCCTATTTCTTGGATTGATTTGAAAACTTCCCTTTAGACTTTTGATTCTCTTGTCTTTAACTTGGTTTATTTTTTTATTCATGGGAACCCATGCTATTCTCCCCAAATAAGTAATCTCGAATTCCTGACTCCTTGATTTACTGCGTGCTGATTGTCTCCATATTCTGCAAATTTATTGTGTTTCTTACCTTATTTGGTTAACCGGGTATTTAAAAGATTCTTCCCTTAATTAAATCCATATGTACTTACCCCTAATTGTCTATTCTGCACATGATGCTCTACTTGATTTCTTTCCTTAAATGTTTTCTGCCCATTACCGTTTGATTTTTAACTCCTTAATTAAAGGAAGTCCTTAGTACTGATTTGATTTTAATTAGTACATAGTTCCACAATAGTTGCTGAACTATGACTCTTGCCTTATTTTCCACCTGTTTTCAAACTATAAATACCCTCCTCTTTCATTAACACAAAGACACACGAACACTCTTAGTTTCTGAACTCACACTCATACTCAAAATATTCTCTCTTGCTACTGGTACTGTGGCCTGCCTTCAAAGTTCGCCTACCTGCTTTTACTGTATTTTTGCTTCTTTGAACTGGTATGTCTTGATTAAGATTTCAGCATCACAACAATATGTTTACTTAATACTTTTATTTTCTTGTCTGCCTACTGCTTGTGCTTAATTCAGTACTTTATTCTAAGCATGTTGTAATTCCCTACTGCCTGTTCTGAATCTATTAGGCATCCTAAACCCCTACCCCAAGGTGTTTGATACTAATGGCTTGTTTGAGGCATGACCGTATTAAGTGTTGCTGTCTATGACTCAAACTTGATTCCCTTGGGATCATAACCTCTATGCTACCATTGTATGTTGTGTATTCTGGTTGATTTTGTAAGCATTGTAGACATGTGATTTTTGACCCTCCCCAAGATTTTTCATATTTTAGCACGTAAATATTTAATTTAGGTCTAATATAGATATTTCGACTAATTTTGACTCTTTTACTTTATTTTATTACAAGAAAAATAAAAATTACAAAAATTGTTCCATTAATGTTTTGTAGTCATTTTTAATATTGAAAAATACCAAAAAAATAGTTTATTTTAATGGTTAGCCTTATTTTAACAGTTATTTTATTTAAGTAGGACTAATTAATAAATAAGGTCGTATTTTAATCCCGTTCACGGAGAAAGAATAAAGCTTGGGCTCGAGCAACCCATTTTTAGGCCTAATTTTTAGACCTAGTCCATAATTACCAAGCCTATAATTCCTAGGCCCATACCCCTAACCTAATCCCTACCCCTATATAATAGTACCTAATCCCTACATAGACCTACACCTCTATTACACACAATCAGCCGAAATAGACTTAGAGGCCTACATAGATGATCCGCCGTTCTTCTCCATTTGAGAGACTTACGCCCCTATTTCCTCGAGATAGCGGCAACTCCCCAAAAAGAAAAACCATCAGCGAATTTATTCATGGTCTTTGACTCACCAGAGAACGTATTTTTCCTTTTCAAGATTTAGTCGTAGTATAGTTGGAAGTTTCATTATTCTTGTAGCTTTTGTCCAACACTGAAGCAAATTAGCCACTGTACTATCACCTTCCCACCTCAACGGTGAATACAAACCCAACAAATTCAATCCCTTGCAAACTTCAAGGGATGAAATATGCAACCGTTCAAACACATGGTAGAAGCGTTAACTGTTAGGTGCATTGCATCCCAACGTGCGATTTCCTATATGTTAAATGTTTCAAAACTAACAAGGTTGTTGGATGTGCAAACTAGCTAGGTTTTGGTGGTTGGTTTTGTTGGTAGTCCAGCCTCCCCTCCTTCACAAGATCCAAAGGCACAGATGGCCTCCTCAAGCAATCTACCAATCATAGGTCCTGAGGATAGCCCGGCATCGGCTATTCTACAGCTAGAATCAGCAGCTGTTGAAGAGAATAAGATGTTGCGTCTCCGCTATGGGAAATGTGGGACGCCTGGTCTAATGGTAGGGAACCGCCAAGTGCAATCCCTGGATTCCCTGAATTGATCCCCAGGTCAGGTGAGGTTACCAATGTCCCTGTGCCCAACCCGCTCATCCCATGCGGGCACCCTCCAATGCCCTCCAAGGATCCTGATATGCCTTCTGCGGTTCGCCTCCAGGCACCGGCTTCAAGGGCATCACCTCCAATGTTCACCTTTCAGGGTCCACAGCTTTAATCGGATATAACATATGTGACCCCGTACTCTTTCACTCAGCCTCCGCGATATGATCTCTCAGTGGAGCAAGAAAAGGTTGTTAAAAATCCCGAGCAAGAGGAAATTGCTCGGAAGATAAAGAGCCTGGAACAAAGCTTGAAAAACATGCAAGGTCTGAGTGGCCAAAAGAGTGTCTCATACTCTGACCTCTATATGTTTCCCCATGTCCACTTGCCAGTTGACTTCAAGATGCCAAAATTTGAAAAGTACAACGGGCATGGAGACCCGGTCGCTCATCTGAAACGATACTGTAACCAGTTGAGGGGTGCTGGTGGAAAAGAGGAGCTACTAATGGCCTATTTTGGGGAAAGCCTCACCGGAATAGCTTCTGAGTGGTATACGGATCAATAAATTTCTCATTGGCACGTGTGGGATGATATGGCCCGAGATTTTGTCCGCCAATTCCAGTATAATGTGGACATCGCTCCCGACAGAAACTCTTTTGTCCAATTTGAAAAAGAAAACCGTGGAAAGCTTCCGTGAGTATGCTGTCAAATGGCGTGAGCAAGCTGCGAGGGTAAAGCCTCCAATGGACGAAGTTGAAATGGTCACAGTCTTTCTGTAGGCCCAAGAGGCTGACTACTTCTAGAACATGATGTCTGCTGTGGGTAAGCCGTTCGCTGAGGCTATCAAAATTGGGGAAATGGTTGAAAACGGTCTAAAAACGGGCCGAATCTTGAGTCTTGCTGCCTTTAAGGCCACATCACAGGCTGCTCAGAATGGTTTGGAGGGTTTGATGAACAGAAATAGGTTTGAAGAGGGAGTCATGACAGTTTCAAGCTCGAGGAGGGCCCGCAGGTCATTTAGCCAATCATATGTGCCTCCTATCATCCCACCACGCTATTATCCCTTTCAAGATGATGCTTATGCCGTGGTACCGCCTCCCTACGCGGTGATGAGCGCGCATCTTACACGCAGCCACAACATCATACACAAAACCAAGCTCCACCTCCCGGAAATGCCCATCCTTACCAAGCTCCATGTAATCCCCAATCAAATGTTCCCCAGTACAATCCTCGCCCAAAAGAGCCTTTTAAAAAGAATCACTTCACCCCTTATTGGTGAATCATACTCGGGCTTGTTCCAAAAGCTAGTCAGGCGAGGTCTGCTGTAGCCAGTGGCCCCAAACCGGCCAATCCCCGAGTCCCCCTCGCACAGAGCCGATGCTAGATATGAATACCACTCTGGAGCAGTGGGGCACAGTACAAAGGACTTGTTGGACCAGAGGGCAGTTGAAGACTTGATTGAAGCTGAAAGAATCATTTTTCGGGATGAAGAAACTCCTGAAGTGATGAACAATCTGTTGCCTGCCCACAATAGCGGGCCAATAGTCGGAATAATTTGTGAAGATGAGGAATGTGATCCGGCACTGAAGGCCATTGCATCCATGACCGAAACTGAAGAAAAGCCAAAAAACGGTCGCTAAGCCTGAAAGTTCCCCATCAGACGGGAGTCTCGGTAGCCAATCTTGTTGTCCTTTCTGCGTCTGGATTATCTCAGGGTGTGATCCGGATGTTTTACTTTATTGTCTTACTTTCCGATGTAAACCCTTCTATCTTCAAAATTGAAAAAAAAAATCAAAAATCAAAAATCAAAAATATCAAATGAATTTAATATTTCATTGTCCAGGAATGTCTCTTTTCTTAATCTTGTCATTTTTCTTATTCTCTTTTCAGTTCTGTTGAATGCAGATTTCAATAACATGACATGCTTGCGGACTTCATGCCCAGATCCCAAAATGCTGTCAGACTTCGAAATAATGAACAAGAGTCGAAATGCAAAGAAGATAAGTTTGAGGAAATAAAACAAAGAGTTTGAACAACTGAAGGAAAATTGGTTCCAGAATTGGAAAGGTCCATACATTACAACAAGAGTACTGCCAAAAGAGTGCGTTGTACTTGGGACACATCGAGGGAAATGTCCCTAAAACAACTGTCAAGGCAAATGCAGTGAAAAGGTACTATGTTGGATCCTCCATATAGTTCTAATATTCTCCGGTTGGGATGACTAAGGCTTTCATTCTCGCTACCCAAACACTATCAACCCTTTGCAAACCCTTTGAGCCGGCTCCCATTCTTTGATTACCCTCTTTGGAACCTAGAAATGTTAAGAAAAAAAAGAGAAAAGAAGAAGAAGAAGAGAAAAGATGAAAAAAAGAGAGAGGAAAAAAAGAAAATAAAATGAAAAAGAAAGAAAAAAAAGAAAACAGAAAAACAAAAATAAAATAAAAAACAAAGTGTTTCCCTGAACTACGTTCGACTTGATTCCGAAAGGATACGTAGGCAGCCTCTCTCTGGGGTTCAGTCACACCAAAATAAAACTCCAAAGTCCCCTTAAAAACGAAACTGGGGTAGATGTTATAATGGTCCGGCGATGGTTCCGCCCGAAAGGTTCTAAAGTTGTAATTCAATCCAAACTCTTTCTACCCCAAACCCTGTCAAGTCCTTCTGATCAATCGGCAAAGAGGTTCAAAATGGGAGGATAGAGTTATTTGGATCTGATGCAACAAAATGAGAGAAATAAAATGAGAGAGTCTTATTGGTAAAAACCCACGCGGGCACCGTGAAGCGACGGTAAGTAGAGAAAATAAAAAATGAGAGAGTCTTGTTAGTGAAAACCCACACGGGCACTATAAGGCGATGGTGAGAAGAGAAATGAGAGAGGTCAGCTAGTGAAAACCTGCAAAGGTCCCCATTGATCGAAAAGAAGATCCTCACAGCCATCACCATCGGCAAAGTCCTGGCAAGGTTTCTCGAATTTTTGAAGCAAAAGTTGTGATGAATTTCTGAGAGTCGGACGGTTTACACAGATCAGACATCCAGTCCAAAAGGCATGTCATGTTCATTGAAGTCCGCATGTACTCCAGATAAGTCCTTCTTTCCTTTCCCCGAAAGGGACACTTCTTGTTTTTAAACCCATTCTCTATTCCATTGTTTGTTTTCTTTGAATCCCTTCCAGTCTGGCACTATTCCGAAACTAAGACAAAAAAGGGATGGCAAGACTGATTTACAAGGTTCTCATTTGGCGCGAGCTAATGTGAGGAAAGGCACCCAGCATCGTCACGGGCATCAAGTCGACCCCGACTAGCCATGGTGGCTGATGCTTCGAAATCAAAACTCTTGGAAGGAGAAAAATCAAATTGAAGTGCCTATAAAGGCAAATGAAGCTGAAAGGGTTGAGTCCTACGTGGCTAACCGTCTCGGCAAATGTTTGAAAAGCCAAGGTGCCCCAAATGCTCTGAAATTGAGTTGGAAGAAAGAAGTCAAAAAAATGAAAGGCCTACAAAGGCGAAATAAAGATGGAAAAGGTTAAGTCCCACGCGACTAGCCGTTGCAGCAAAGTTTGAGGAGATAAAAGTTCCCCAATGTTCCGAAGAAAAGAAAAGAAAAGAAAAGAAAAAGAAAAAAAGAGAATCAGAAAGGAAAGGCCTACGAAGGTGAAATAAAGTTGAAAGTTGAGTTCCACCGACCAACCATCATGGCAAAGTCTGGAAAAATCAGAGGTTCTCCAGGGCCTGAAATGAATCGATCCTCAGGGAGCAAATAGTTGCAGTTGAGATCTTCATCAAAGAAGCTGGGCCGGGATCAGGTGATCAAAACAATCAAGGCCACAAAACCAACCACCGTTTCAAACTAACAATTGTTCTTTGTTTGAAAAAATTGAAACAGGTGCAGCCCAAAGCAACCGTGCAAAAGCAGGTGCAACCTAAAGGAAAGATGCACAAAAGCTAGAAACAGCTTTGCAGCAAATAATCAATCCAGAAAGGGAATTTTTATCCAAGTTCTTTCCTGCATGTTATTAAAAAAAATGAAATGAAAAAAAGGGAGAAAAAGAAGAAAATCCAAACAAAAATGATAGCTTAGATTCCCAACCTTAATCTTTTACGCCTTTTTTGCCAACATTAGGGCTCCAATCCCTGAGTTGAGCCTTTTTAGACATAGGGCCTCCATTCCCTAGTCGCCTTTTGCGGAGCCCTGAGTTGAGCCTTTTAGACGTAGGGCCTCCATTCCCTAGTCGCCTTTTGCCAACATTAGGGCTCCAATCCCTGAGTTGTGCCTTTTTAGACATAGGGCCTCCATTCCCTAGTCGCCTTTTGCCAACATTAGGGCTCCAATCCCTGAGTTGTGCCTTTTTGACATAGAGCCTCCGATCCCTGAGTTGTGCCTTTTTAGACATAGGGCCTCCATTCCCTAGTCGCCTTTTGCCAACATTAGGGCTCCAATCCCTGAGTTGAGCCTTTTTAGACATAGGCCCTCCATTCCCTAGTCGCCTTTTTGCCAACATTAGGGCTCCAATCCCTGAGTTGAGCTTTTTAGACATAGGGCCTCCATTCCCTAGTCGCCTTTTGCCAACATTAGGGCTCCAATCCCTGAGTTGTGCCTTTTTAGACATAGGGCCTCCATTCCCTAGTCGCCTTTTTTGCCAACATTAGGGCTCCAATCCCTGAGTTGTGCCTTTTTAGACATAGGGCCTCCATTCCCTAGTCGCCTTTTGCCAACATTAGGGCTCCAATCCCTAAGTAGAGCTTTTTTTCCTTTTAGCCAACATTAGGGCTCCAATCCCTGAGTTGAGCCTTTTTAGACATAGGGCCTCCATTCCCTAGTCGCCTTTTGCCAACATTAGGGCTCCAATCCCTGAGTTGTGCCTTTTTAGACATAGGGCCTCCATTCCCTAGTCGCCTTTTGCCAACATTAGGGCTCCAATCCCTGAGTTGTGCCTTTTTAGACATAGGGCCTCCATTCCCTAGTCGCCTTTTGCCAACATTAGGGCTCCAATCCCTGAGTTGTGCCTTTTTAGACATAGGGCCTCCATTACCTAGTCGCCTTTTTTGCCAACATTAGGGCTCCAATCCCTGAGTTTAGCCTTTTTAGACATAGGGCCTCCATTCCCTAGTCGCCTTTTGCCAACATTAGGGCTCCAATCCCTGAGTTGAGCCTTTTTAGACATAGGGCCTCCATTCCCTAGTCGCCTTTTGCCAACATTAGGGCTCCAATCCCTGAGTTGTGCCTTTTTAGACATAGGGCCTCCATTCCCTAGTCGCCTTTTGCCAACATTAGGGCTCCAATCCCTGAGTTGTGCCTTTTTAGACATAGGGCCTCCATTCCCTAGTCGCCTTTTGCCAACATTAGGGCTCCAATCCCTGAGTTGTGCCTTTTTAGACATAGGGCCTCCATTCCCTAGTCGCCTTTTGACAACATTAGGTCTCCAATCCCTGAGTTTAGCCTTTTAGACATAGGGCCTCCATTCCCTAGTCGCCTTTTGCCAACATTAGGGCTCCTATCCCGGAGTTGAGCCTTTTAGACATAGGGCCTCCATTCCCTAGTCGCCTTTTGCCAACATTAGGGCTCCAATCCCGGAGTTGAGCCTTTTAGACATAGGGCCTCCATTCCCTAGTCGCCTTTTGCCAACATTAGGGCTCCAATCCCTGAGTTGAGCCTTTTTTAGACATAGGGCCTCAATTCCCTAGTCGCCTTTTGCCAACATTAGGGCTCCAATCCCTGAGTTGTGCCTTTTAGACATAGGGCCTCTATTCCCTAGTCGCTTTTTGCCAACATTAGGGCTCCAATCCCTGAGTTGTGCCTTTTTAGACATAGGGCCTCCATTCCCTAGTCGCCTTTTGCCAACATTAGGGCTCCAATCCCTGAGTTGAGATTTTAGACATAGGGCCTCCATTCCCTAGTCTCTTTTTCCTTTTAAAGACACACAATCCTTATTTTATCGCTTTAAAAAAAAAGTCTAGATTTTAGTTACAACTAACTCACGAAATTTTCCTAGTGAAAACTGGGGCAGAAAATTTTTGTTTGTTTGTTTGTTTGTTTTGGTGTTTGAGCAGGTTTGACCTCGAGGCACAAGATTCGAGATGACCAAAAGAATGAGTCTCAATCCAGAATAAAGAAAAAGAAGAAGTGAATTCAAAATGCTGAAGCGGAGAAGGATGCGGACTGCTCAAGATATTATTGAAGTCACAAGCTTCGCATGTCCCGCCTTGATCCAAAGCTGAAGAAAGAACCAACACCTACAGTTGACGAGCATCAAGATTCAGATCGGAGTCTGCAGCAAGAACTAGCCAAGACTCAAGATCAAGCTTCAAGAGATTTATAGATAGGAATCTTGTAACTCGTAGCTGATAGGCTTAGTTAGTCCTTTTCATTTTTGATTTTGATGTAATAACGGGACCGCGGACCAGAACCTCGACGGAACCTCATCGGCTCTCCACCTCGGTACACTCCATCATCTCATTCACTTTTGAACTACACGTGACCTGATTCCTTTATTGCCAAGGATATGTAGGCAGCTCAGATACCAGGGCTCGGTCACATTCTCCTTTCTTTTAGCTTTCGGTTTCCCTAAATAAGGGTCGGGTCAAAAACCTCTCTGGTCATTCTTTGTCCGAAAACTCTTCGCGTTTCCAGTCAAAGAGGGGCAGCTGTAGACATGTGAGTTTTGACCCTCCCCAAGATTTTTCATATTTTAGCACGTAAATATTTAATTTAGACCTAATATAGCTATTTCGACTAATTTTGACTCTTTTACTTTATTTTATTACAAGAAAAATGAAAATTACAAAAATTGTTCCATTAATGTTTTGTAGTCATTTTTAATATTGAAAAATAACAAAAAAAATAGTTCATTTTAATGGTTAGCCTTATTTTAACGGTTATTTTATTTAAGTAGGACTAATTAATAAATAAGGTCGTATTTTAATCCTGTTCGCGGAGAAAGAATAAGCTTGGGCTCGAGCAACCCATTTTTAGGCCTAATTTTTAGACCTAGTCCATAATTACCAAGCCCATAATTCCTAGGCCCATACCCCTAACCTAATCCCTACCCCTATATAATAGTACCTAATCCCTACATAGACCTACACCTCTATTACACACAATCAGCCGAAATAGACTTAGAGACCTACATAGATGATCCGTCGTTCTTCTCCATTTGAGAGACTTGCGCCCCTAATTCCTCGAGATAGCGGCAACTCCGCAAAAAGAAAAACCATCAGCGAATTTATTCATGGTCTTTGACTCACCAGAGAACATATTTTTCCTTTTCAAGATTTAGTCGTAGTATAGTTGGAAGTTTCATTATTCTTGTAGCTTTTGTCCAACACTGAAGCAAATTAGCCACTGTACTATCACCTTCCCACCTCAACGGTGAATACAAACCCAACAACATCCCTTGCAAACTTCAAGGTTTGAACACCCGTATTTTTTCTCGTGGCTGTTTCATTTGGGATTTACGGGTTAAGTTGAAGAGGTCCGTCGGCAGGTTTGGGTTCGAGTTTGTTAAGCTTCAATCAAGTTTTTTTTTCTGTCTCTGGCCTGGTTCAATATCAGATTGCGGAGCTGTAAAAATTTCAGATTCAAAGTTTAAGGTTCATTTCTTGCGTTTAATATAATTGCTTTTGACTTAGTGTTTTGTACAATTTTGTTGCTTTGGTGCATTTCTGGAAATACGTGTTACTGCTTTGATTTCGATTTAAAGAACTGACACTCAAATGAATTGTCTACATAGTTGGAGTGAAGTCATACATATTATTCCTACATTCCTTCCTATGTAGAGGAAAATATTTGATCGCATATGGAGTTCTTTAATTAGAAATTTCCTAGTGGGTTATCTGACACGAGGTTAAAATCAAATTGTTACTTTAAGGGTATTTGCTTGGTTTTTTTAAAGTATGTGGGATAAAGGAATTCAATTATGTTGGGTCCTTAGCAATGGGTGACTTGAATTAGCGTAAGTGAGTGCCTTTTGTGAACTTAAACTCAGATTGTTGCATTTCATGTGACCCTATTATAATAACTCCGAATAATAAAATCCTGTGAAATAATTGAGGTGCGCCGCGCCAAATAAAATCTCAAATGCGTGGCCCTCATTTAATTATCTCTTTTGAATCCTTAGAATTCGAGGCGTGTCATTTAGCAAATTTCCATGGCCCTCGCAAAGTTAACAACGCGTAGTTGCTTTAGGCGCGTTATTTTAATAATATTACCTTCCTAAACTCGGGTGTGCATTTCATGTGACCCAAATCCAAATCTCAACAACGTTGAATAAAATGTGTTTCGAATTGCGGGTGACGCGGTCCAAAGACATGTTTTAGACGATGTTAAATCTTCTTTAAAATGAGATAAAGCGGTTATAAAGTTAAAATTGTACCATAGGCTAAAATATATATTAAAATCAGATAATAGGCCAATTGTAATAGTTTAAGCGACCGTGCTAGAACCACGGAATCCGAGGGTGCCTAACACCTTCCCTCGGGTTAACAGAATTCCTTATTCAGAATTTCTGGTTAGCAGACTTCAAAAGGAAAGTAGAAATCTTCCTCGATTTGGGATTTAAAATAAACCGGTGACTTGGGACACCAGAAAACAAATTATCCTAAGTGGCGACTCTGAATTGAATAAATAATCCCATTTCGAATAATGTCACTTAAATTGGAAAAACTCCCTTATATACTATCCTTCGGGGTGGTGTGTAAAAAAGGAGGTGTGACAAGCATAACAGCACTCCCTATTGCTGTGCATGCCCAGAATTAACTAATGCCTAAGTACATAGGCTCTTTGCAGTTCCCAATCCCTGAACCCCCTTTGTGTGAATTCCTTCACTCTGTAACTGTTTCCCATCACCTCTTTCCCTCTTCTGTACTTCCTTAGTTCTTAAAGCTCTATTTCTTCACTTGAACTCTCTTAGACTTAAGTTCTGCCCCCCTCTTGTGAGCCTTGCCTTGGGACCCATTGAGCTCCCTCTGAACTTGGACACTTGAGGGCTGTCATTTCCACACTGCACTTGTCCCTATTCTGGTGATACAATTTGGGTGTGAGCACTGCCCGCAGTCCCATTGAGGCTCTTAGGGAACTCCGACACACTCAATTGGAGAAAGGCTTTGGATCAATGGACTTTGAGTTGGTCTATCTCATAACTCAGAGAGGAAGTCAAGAATCAGGCTTCCTCTGGTTGTACTTTGCTTTCTACTTTTTCTGATTGGTTTGTAATAAGTTGTAATAAATATTTGGGGCTGGCTAGTGAAAAAGGGTGGGGAACTATGCATGCAAGGGTAGAAATCATGCCTATAGGGTGTTTTTAACTTCTGCATATTCAAACTTCACCTAGAAATCATGCCTATAGGGTGTTTTTAACTTCTGCATATTCAAACTTCACTTAGAAACTATGCCTAGAGGAATATTTTGCATAATTCAAGCTGCGTTTAGATACCGTGTCTATAAGGTTTAACACAAGTTTCTGCATTTAGATACCATGTCTACAAGGTTTCTGCAGTTAGATACCACGTCTAAAAATCAGTAATGCATAGAATCATGCCTATAGGGATCCTCGAGCAATTCTGATTCGTTTTCATTCACAGTCATGTTAGATATAAAATCAGTAACAGTAGATGCCATCACCCGCAGAAGCTGTAACCAATTTTCTAATTCTTGTACATTCTGCATCTTTTTTGATAATCTAAGTCCCTCACTTAGCGAGCTTAACAAATATGCATATAGGACTTCAAACAATTCATTTCGAGCCTTACTATCTCATCACCTTCTAAAATCAGTAGATATCATGCCTATTAGATTCCGTCTAAACACTTAGGAAAACCTTAGAGTAATAACTGTGAACTTAATCTTTTTCCATTAACCATTACAACCAGCAGGCATGCCTGATTTGGACTTCTTATCTGAGTTACGTAATGGACCAATCTGCCTCAATATTTTAAACACCCCCGTCTTTGGTATTTTTAATCAAGACCTAAAAAGTATGTGCAAATCATGCTAATTATATGCTTTATTTGTTTAAGGAGGTATATATGAGCCTTTGTTTGTTTATATGCTTTCCCCCAAAATATGCAATATGTGTTTTGTATGTCGCCTTAGAGTTTTTACCTTTGAAACTTCAAATAAGCCTAATATCCCTCCCTTTTTAGGATTAGTAGTCCTAAGTGCCTCCGGGATTGATAGGAGTGGGACGGATAATAACATGCAATAAGTAACCGAGACCAATTCGCACTTTAAATACCTTAACGGGGTGGGAAGGGAAGATATGGATATGATGACCACGCGATAATGTCACGTGTAGCCCCTCACTGAGGAGTGATTACCGGACATTGTGTGGGGTGATCCATATTTTTAATAAACCTAGGACCCCTCCCTTTATTCTTTATTTCTTTTCTTTAGCATTTTAACTCTTTATTTAAAATTAACCTTTCTAATTGTTCTTTCAAACTTTGCTTACTTTCAAACCATCATGTGTTGAAATCCCCTCTTATTTGAGCCTTATCTGCCTATATGCTAATTGCACCTCAATTCACAATAATTGTCTGGCCGGGAACCACACTAGTGGATTCTGAGGGGTGCCTAACACCTTCCCCTTAGAATAATTTCAAGCCCTTACCCTATCTCTGGTTATTCAAATTGAACTCTTTTGGTGTCCTAATGCACCCCATGCAAAACCCAGTTCCCAAAAGGAATGAGTTGTCCCTCCAAATGCCGTAAACCCGATTTCGCGAGAAAAAGGGGGCGCGATAGCATGGCGCCTCTGCTGGGGATATTTAGGCTTTTACCATTTCAGATATTATTGTGAATTTATGCTTCTTTACGCACAATTATTTGTTTACTTCTTTTAAGCATTCAATTTCCTTTTCGATTGCAAAACTGACTTATCTTTTTATTTCTTTCCTTTACTGCTTTCCTTCATTGCCGCTTTAAATTATGAAATTGTTGTATTTACTGCTTTCTTAAACGTGCAAATACGTGACAACATGCCTTTAATTGTTGCATAATCATGATCAACATCATATTGCACTCGTGCCAAACAAATACCATAGCAACGCTTATAATGAGTGGTTGCGCTCTTCCGATATTATCACCCCCTAAATCTGGAAAAGGCATATTTGCGGTAAAACCAGTCGATCAACGGTGTAGTCGACGGTTCCGTGCCTTTCCCCCTTGAGTTGTCCGCTCAAGGGTACCAGTCTAAAACCCCATAGAAACCTTACTCTATTTAACTGTGCATGCATCATGGTCAAACCTAGCCGAGTCAGTTATGTTGTCCCCATAATGACTCTTTAAGATAGCCTTGTCTAAAGTCCACTGGGTTTCCCTAAACCCAAACGGACACTACCACGTTCTGTGCATTCATTTGGAGAACTAAATGCTTTTATGCCAATTGTTGATATTAAATAGTCGAGTCTGGTGGGGGTAAGGGCCTAACCCTTTTGTCTTGCAGAAATATGAGGCACGAAGTCCCCAGATTCGGCATGGTCACTGATAAGCTATGATTTTACCATGATTATACCCCTTACTTGCTATTGCTTTTGTTACAAATTGCCACAAAATAGTCCCAAAAGGCTTACAAGTTGCGCTTGATTGCAGGTTTGAGCAAAAAGGTGACAAATGTAAAAGAGCAGCTCAAAACGGAGTGAAACTTGCCAAGTGTCAAGAACTAGTGAAGTTGAGGAACAGGAAGACCTAGCGGGGACCACGCTAATTTGCCACGCGGCCGTGCTAGGAGATTCAGAGAGGGGTATTTTGAGGTGCAAGCCACGCGACCGTGCTCCATTTCTGCGCGGTCCGCACAAGGGGAGTTCAGAGAACCACCAGTGCAGGCTTCAGTCCCACGCGACCGCGCTACATATCAGTGCGGTCCGCGTGAAGGAGATTCAGAGACATGGAGATTTGGCCAAGTCAAGCTATACGACCGCGCCCCATTCTTGCGCGGTCCGCTCCGACCCTCCGCCGCGGCCGCGCGACATTTCTGCGCGATCCGCGGCCCCCAACTTCAGAAGATGAGATTTGAGAGTTCAAAGAGCCTACGCGGCCGCGCTACCTTTTTGCGCGGTCCGCGCTGACCCCGCAGGGGTATTTTTGTCCAGCTTTTCTAGCTGGGTATAAATAGATCTTTTTACCATTTTTAGGTCAAGTTTTAGATTCTGAAGAAGAGCTGCGCTCGTGAGAACTATTGTGTAGCCTATTTTGGCAATTTTCCTCTTCAATATCATAATTTCTAATTAGTAATCAATCATTATGTTATTTTCATCATCTATTTCTACTGTTTCTTCTTTAATTATGTCTAGCTAAACCCATTAGCTAGGGTTGTGGCTCAACCCTAGTGTAGGTAGTTAATGGGTGTTGCATTCTAGGGTGAGATTGGGATTGGGTATTTGATATTTGGGTTGATTTTGTGTTTCAATCTAGAATTTGTGGTTGCAAACATGAATTCAAGCTTAGTGGGTCTAACTCTTCTTGAGAAAGAGAGTCATATGACCCTAAAAGTTAACCCAACAAGGAATTGGGATGGACCCATGAGAATGGTAGTCCCAATTAACCGGTTAAACCTCGAAAGAGTAACTACCCTACTTGAGCCCTAGTTGCCCGGTCTAATTGGCCTACCTAGTTGGTCTCGAGAGAGTCAATTGGGCAAAATTGTTCTCTCTACCGAAAGGTGTGAGAATGAGTGCAGTTGTGCAACGGCTATAGCAATAAACCCAGATTTATCAATCTCCCATTAGTAGCTTCTACCCGTTAGCTAGCCTCCTAGGTAGTGTCACGACCCTAGTGCCTTTTTCCTATATTAAGCACAACTTAGCAATATTTCCTTAGCATAATTTAGCTTTAATCCTTAGATTACAATAGTAGTTTTAAATATGAAAACCCCCCAGAAATGTTAGGAGTGCAATTAGAAGTACAAACGCAATTCTAAGCTAAACAGGCAATACAACTCCATTCCAAGCTCCCTCTGGAAATTCGACCCCGATCCACTATTCGGGTATTAGTTATTGCTACCCACTCTTCCTACCATTGTGTAGTGTTGAGACGGCCACGATCAACATTTTGGCGCCGTTGCCGGGGAGCTTGCGGTGTTGACTATCGGTTTAGTTTGTTTTGCATTTTGCTTCTTTTTCCTTCTTGTTTACTAATTCTGTTTGTGACGATCAATCAGGTACTATGGCTCTCAATGCAAACGACCCTCTTGGCAACGTGAATGCGGGGGAGGAGGTAGATGACCTTGAGCCCGAAGAGGTTATACCACCTCAAGTTCCACGTAGAGGCCGTCCGGCCAACGCAAATGACAACAATCCTATTCCAGACCCTCCTCCGCCACCGCCAAGAGCAGTCCCAAGAGTTCTTCCAAATCAAGGGTACGCGAGTGCCATTGTTCCTTGAATCCGGGCGGGGAACTTTCAAATCACTAATGTCATGTTGACCTTGCTCGAGCAAAGGGGATATTTTACGGGCGCCTCCGACCAAAATGCATACAAGCACTTGAAGGGGTTCGTAGATACTTGCTGGGGCAGCAAACAAACAAACGTGTTAGAGGATGCGTTGAGATTGAGGCTTTTCCCGTTTTCTCTTCGGGGTAAAGCATTGGACTGGTTAGAAAGGCTTCCAAATCATTCTATTCACACATGGGATGAATTGGCGGACAAATTTATTGCCAAGTTGTTTTCTCCAAGTCATATGGCGGCTCTTCGGGATGAAATTCTAGCTTTCAAGCAAATGCCAACGGAACCATTGCACGAGATCTGGGAACGATATAGAACAATGGTGAAGGAGTGCCCTAACAACGACATGACTGAGGCGATGATCCAGCAGACTTTCTATAGGGGCATCAACACCACGAATCAGTGCATTTTGAACCAATTGGCCGGTCGGAACTTTATGAAACTTTCTTACCAAGAGGCATGTGATGTACTTGATGAAATGGCCGACACTTCTTCGGCATGGCAAAGCCGAGCGAATGTGCCAACAAGGTGACCCCAGCGTCATCCATTTGCACAAGGAATTGAATGACCATGGCCAAACTATTGCCGAACTTACAACAACAATGAATCAATTGGCGAAGGAGTAATTGCAACAAGTTCAAAGCCCGCGCCAAGTCAATGCAATGGAGAATGTGTCTATGTTGAAAAGGAGGAAAAGGGGGCAACAACAACAACAAGGTAATTGTGAGCAGTTTAACAACAACAATGATGGTGGTGGTTATTCAAACGAGTGCTATGATGAGCAAAGTAAGGAATGCCAATATGTCAATAACTACCAAGGAAATAGAGGAAATCAAGGGAATCAACAATGGCACCCCCAAGGCAATTGGGGCAATCAACAAGGTGGCGATAATTGGAATAACAATAATCAACAACAAGGTGGTAACAATTGGAACAATAACAATCAGAACAACAATTGGGGTAATCAAGGTAACAACCAAGGCAATTGGAACGGGAACAAAAACAATTGGAGCAACAAAAATAGCAATCAAGGAGGGTGGAATAATGGTGGTAGGGGGCAAGGCTTTCAAAGGCCCCCCATGTTCCAACAACCAAACAATCCACCCCCCTTTCAGTCGCAAGGGCCTAGTTCTTCTGGGAGTGATATGGGACGGATAGAGATGATGTTCGAGCAGATGATGAAAAAGAACCAAGATTCTGACGCACAATTGTCTTCACATAACACATCTATCTGGAACCTAGAGGTGCAAATAGGACAAATTTCTCAAGCCTTAAATACCCGACCTAAGAGTGCGCTACCAAGTGACACGGTAGTGAACCCGAAGAGGAGTAACAATCGGGTTGTGAATGATAAAGTTGAGTCGCATGATCATGATGTGCCTTTGAGTGTTGACAATGTGGTTGAACCAATAGTGATAAATGATGTGCGGATTGATCTTGATGATGAGGCCGGGGTAGAGACTCAAGATGCCGTGAACCCGTCTAGGGAACACATTATTGATATACCCGAGCCGGCGGTGCCCAAGGCTAAGGCACCCGTGCCTAGGCTACCTCCACCTTACCCGCAAAGATTAGCAAATCAAAAAGGAGACAACCAATTCAAAAAGTTTATTGAAATGATGAAGAGTCTTACTATAAATGTACCATTGGTGGAGGCCCTTGAACAAATGCCAGGGTATGCAAAATTTATGAAGGATTTGGTAACCAAGAAGAGGTCGATGGAGTGTGAGACAATTATAATGACGCATCAAGTGAGTTCTATTGTTCATTCTATGGCCCCAAAACTCGAGGATCCGGGTGCTTTCACTATCCCGTGCACTATTGGTAGTGCGGATTTTGCTAAAGCCCTATGTGACTTGGGGGCTAGTATCAACTTGATACCATATTCCGTTTTCAAGACCTTGGGGATCGGTCAACCGAGACCAACTTCCATGAGACTTCAAATGGCGGACCGATCGATGAAGCGTCCCTTGGGCATAATTGATGATGTTCTTGTTCTTGTTGATAAGTTCATATTGCCGGGAGATTTTGTGATATTAGATTGCGAAGTGGATTTTGAGGTGCCAATCATTCTTGGAAGACCTTTCCTAGCTACGGGGAAGGCATTGGTTGATGTGGAAGCAGGGGAGTTGACATTCCGTGTGGGTGATGAGAAGGAGGTATTTCATGTGTGCAAATCAATGAGACAACCCAATAGCACGGAGGTGTGTTCATTTGTGGACATTTTCACGGCGGTGATAGTGGATGACACAAGTGCCTTGATTAATGTTGAAGACCCTCTTGAAGTCGTGCTTCTTAACATGGATGTCAATGATGATGCCGGTAGAATTGAGTGCGTGAATGCATTGCATGGAATGGGTTCATATTCATATGAGCCTAGGAAGCTATCTTTGGATCTTGAGAATCGCAAAACTCCGCCAACCAAGTCATCAATTGAGGAGCCACCGGTGTTGGAGTTGAAACCACTTCCTCCACACCTCAGGTATGAATTCTTGGGCTCTAATTCTACTCTTCCAGTTATTCTTTCTTCTTGCCTTACTAACTTGCAGGTTGAGGCCACTGTGGAGGTGCTTCAAAAGCGAAAAAGGGCAATAGGACGGACTTTGGCGGACATCAGGGGAATAAGCCCCGCATTTTGCATGCATAAGATCATCTTGGAGGAGAATGCACGGCCATCTCTTGAACATTAAAGGAGACTCAACGAGGTGATGCAAGAAGTAGCAAAGAAAGAGGTTATCAAGTGGCTTGACGCCGGTGTGGTTTACCCGATCTCGGATAGTTCATGGACCTCTCCGTTCCAATGTGTGCCAAAGAAGGGTGGAATGACGGTAGTGACCAATGCTAACAACGAGTTGATTCCTACTCGGACAGTTACGGGTTGGAGAGTGTTTATGGACTATAGAAAGCTGAATAAGGTGACAAGAAAAGATCATTTCCCACTACCATTCTTGGACCAAATGCTCGATCGTCTTGCGGGTCGGGCCTTTTATTGTTTTATAGATGGCTACTCGGGGTACAATCAAATTCTCATTGCCCCGGAGGATCAGGAGAAGACAAACTTTACATGTCCTTATGGCACGTTCGCTTTCTCGAGAATGCCATTTGGACTATGTAATGTCCCGGCAACCTTCCAAAGATGTATGATGGCAATTTTCACCGATATGGTGGAGGATATCTTGGAGGTATTCATGGACGAATTCAGCGTGGTGGGAGATTCATTTGAGGAATGTTTGGTGAACTTGGATAGGGTATTGGCGAGATGTGAAGAAACCAACCTTATGCTCAACTGGGAGAAATGTCACTTTATGGTGCAAGAGGGAATTGTATTGGGTCACAAAATCTCAAGGCAAGGAATTGAAGTTGATAAGGCAAAAATAGAGGTTATCTCAAGGCTCCCTCCCCCTACTTCTGTCAAAGGGGTGAGGAGTTTTCTTGGTCATGCCGGGTTCTACCGGCGATTCATTAATGATTTTTCAAAAATTGTGAACCCGCTTTGTAAATTTTTGGAGAAGGATGTCAAGTTTATCTTTGATGAGAAGTGCATGGAGTCTTTTGAGCTATTGAAACACAAGTTGACCACAACTCCTATCATCACCGCACCTAATTGGGATTTGCCTTTTGAACTTATGTGCGATGCGAGTGATGTAGCGGTGGGTGCGGTGCTAGGCCAAAGGATCAACAAAATGTTCCATCCTGTGTATTATGCTAGCAAGACGATGAATGAGGCCCAAAGAAACTACACAGTGACGGAAAAAGAGCTATTGGCTATTGTGTTCGCGATGGAGAAATTTCGACCTTACCTTATGGGAGCAAAGGTGATCATACACACGGACCATGCAGCCCTCCGGTATTTGATGACTAAGAAGGATTCGAAAGCAAGATTGATGAGGTGGGTGCTACTCCTTCAGGAATTTGAATTAGAGATTGTGGATAGAAAGGGAAGCGAGAATCAAGTTGCGGACCATTTGTCCCGATTAGAGGAAGAGGGGAGACCATGTGATGGTATTGAGATTAATGATAGGTTCCCCGACGAGCAGCTTCTTTCCGTTTCTATGTGTGATATGCCATGGTTCGCGGACATCGCCAACTTCATTGTGACTGGTAATGTCCCGTGTGAGCTCTCTTCCAACCAAAGGAAGAAACTCAAGCGGGATAGCTTGGATTTCTATTGGGATGATCCGTATTTGTTTAAAATTTGTACGGATGGAGTGATAAGAAGATGTGTACCGGAAAGTGAACAAATGAGCATATTGGAGGCTTGTCACTCTTCTCCCTATGGTGGCCATCACGGGGGGGTGAGGACAGCCTCAAATGTTTTGAGTTGCGGATTCTATTGGCCGACACTGTTCAAGGATGCTAGTGACTTGGTGAAGAGATGTGATGCTTGTCAAAGAGCCGGCGGTATTTCCAAGAAGGATGAAATGCCCCTCAATACAATTCTCGAGGTGGATATTTTTCATGTTTGGGGCATCGATTTCATGGGTCCGTTCGTGAGCTATTGGGGTAACACTTATATTCTTGTGGCGGTGGATTATGTCTCAAAATGGGTGGAAGCCGTGGCTCTACCCAACAATGAAGCCCGAAGTGTTGTAGCATTCTTGAAAAAGAGTATCTTCACAAGGTTTGGTACTCCTCGGGCCATTATTAGTGATGGGGGGGGTCCCTTTTTGAAACAAGGCTTTCGACTCATTGCTTGCTAAGTATGGAGTTAACCACAAAGTGACCACCCCTTATCATCCACAAGCTAGCGGTCAAGTGGAAGTCTCAAATCGGGAAATAAAGAGTATTTTGTCCAAAACGGTGAATGCTAATAGGACCGATTGCTCGAAGAAATTGGATGATGCTCTTTGGGCTTATCGGACGGCTTACAAGACTCCAATTGGTATGTCTCCGTATCGGTTGGTGTTTGGTAAGGCTTGCCATCTTCCGGTGGAACTTGAGCACAAGGCTATGTGGGCATTGAGGAAGTTAAATTTGGAATGGGATGTTGCAGCCAATCTCCGTGTGGAGCAATTGAATGAACTTGAAGAGTTTAGATTTCATGCCTACTCCAGTTCGTCCTTGTACAAGGACAAGATGAAGTACATTCACGACAAATGTGCCCGGGGAAAGGAATTCAAGGTTGGTGATATGGTTCTTGTTTTCAACTCCCGGTTGAGGTTATTTCCGGGCAAACTCAAGTCTAAGTGGAGTGGCCCTTTTGAAGTGGTATTTGTGACTCCTTTTGGTGCTCTTGATCTCAAAAACAAAAATGGTGAAGTATTCCGGGTTAATGGGCATTGCGTGAAGCATTACTTGGGGAAGATTGATGACAGCCACGTGGTGGCACTCCTTCATTTGAAATCAGGCGCTTCTTGGGAGGCAACCCATGTCTTTTTCTATTTCTTTGATTTTCTTTGTAGACTAGGATTTTTTAGCTAATGGTTTGTGAGATGTTGCAGGGATAATGTTGAACCAGTGCAGAACAAAAGCAAAAAAATGTCAGGTCTCTGAAGTTTGCCATCGCGGCCGCGCTACAAAATAGTGCGGTCCGCGTAGGCTGGTGCAATGAGGTGTTGAGTCTCTGAAGTTGCCAGCGTGGCCGCGGAGCACTTTTGTGCGGTCCGCGCTGGGAAGTCCCAAATGTTCATGCTCTCTGAAGTTTCCCACGCGGCCGCGTAACAAAACAGTGCGGTCCGCGTGGGCAGCTCAGTTCAATGTGAAGGATAGAAATCCAGCGCGGTCCGCGTCCATTTCTGCGCGGCCACGCTGGTAGGTAAGTGATGGGTCCCACAGGTTTTCTATAAATAGAGACCCTAGGCCTCATTTTACCCTTTACGCACTGTGACTTCCTGAGCTTAAATTTTTACTATTCACTGAGACCTTTGCTTCAAGTAGTTGAATCTTCATAATCCCTGGTAACATTCCTTGCTAATTTCATTCATAGTTTTAATTTTTAATGATTGTGCTTGCTTCCCAGTAGTATAACTTCTTATTTTCTTCTCATTTTTCTTGGGGTTAATTATTAGGTTAGTTTCTAGCGTTAGTTTTGAACATTGGGCATGAATTCAAATATGGTTAATTGAGTAGGGACAATTAGGACCCATAAATTGATCAAAAAGGGACTCAAATGAATACACCCTAACTGAGTTAANCAAGCTATTGCCGAACTTACAACAACAATGAATCAATTGGCGAAGGCGCAATTGCAACAAGTTCAAAGCCCGCGCCAAGTCAATGCAATGGAGAATGTTTCTATGCTAAAAAGGAGGCAAAGAGGGCAACAACAACAACAAGGTAATTGTGAGCAGTTTGACAACAACAATGATGGTGGTGGTTATTCGAACGAGTGTTATGATGATCAAAGTGAGGAATGCCAATATGTCAATAACTACCAAGGAAATAGAGGAAATCAAGGGAATCAACAATGGCGCCCCCAAGGCAATTGGGGCAATCAACAAGGTGGCGGAAATTTGAACAACAATAATCAACAACAAGGTGGTAACAATTGGAACAATAACAATCAGAACAACAATTGGGGTAATCAAGGTAACAACCAAGATAATTGGAACGGGAACAACAACAATTGGAGCAACAACAATAGCAATCAAGGAGGGTGGAATAATGGTGGTAGGGGGCAAGGCTTTCAAAGGCCCCCCATGTTCCAACAACCAAACAATCCACCCCCCTTTCAGTCGCAAGGGCCTAGTTCTTCCGGGAGTGATATGGGATGGATAGAGATGATGTTCGAGCAGATGATGAAAAAGAACCAAGATTCTGACGCACAATTGGCTTCACATAACACATCTATCCGGAACCTAGAGGTGCAAATAGGACAAATTTCTCAAGCTTTAAATACCCGACCTAAAGGTGCGCTACCAAGTGACACGGTAGTGAACCCAAATGGGGGTAACAATCATGTGATGGCAGTTACAACTAGGAGTGGAAGAGGCGGTGATGTGCATGCCTCGGATGAGAATCGGGTTGTGAATGATGAAGTTGAGTCGCATGATGATGATGTACCTTTGAATGTTGACAATGTGGTTGAACCAATAGTGACAAATGATGTGCGGATTGATATTGATGATGAGGTCGGGGTAGAGACTCAAGATGCCGTGAACCCGTCTAGGGAACACATTATTGATATACCCGAGCTGGCGGTGCCCAAGGCCAAGGCACCCTTGCCTAGACCACCTCCACCATATCCTCAGCGATTAGCAAAGCAAAAGAATGACAATCAGTTCAAGAAATTCATAGACATGATAAAAAGCCTCACAATCAATGTTCCTTTAGTGGAGGCACTCGAACAAATGCCTGGTTACGCAAAGTTCATGAAGGATTTAGTCACCAAGAAGCGTTCTATGGAGTGTGAAACAACAAAGATGACGCACCAAGTTAGTGCGATTGTGCATTCTATGGCCCCAAAACTAGAAGACCCTGGAGCTTTTACTATTCCTTGCACTATCGGGAGTGCGGAGTTTGCTAAAGCCCTATGTGACTTGGGGGCTAGCATTAATTTGATGTCGTACTCAGTCTTCAAGACTTGGGAATTGGGAAACCTAGGCCAACCTCAATGAGACTTCAAATGGCGGACCGGTCGATGAAGAGGCCTTTAGGTATACTGACGATGTGCTTGTTCGGGTGGACAAATTCATATTGCCGGCCGACTTTGTCATATTGGATTATGAAGTGGATTTCGAAGTGCCTATTATTCTTGGGAGACCTTTCCTAGCTACGGGGAAGGATTTGGTTGATGTTGAAGCTGGTGAATTGACATTTCGAGTGGGTGATGAAAAGGTGGTATTTCATGTTTGCAAATCAATGAGGCAACCCAACAGCACGAAAGTATGTTCACTTGTAGACATTGTCACATCTGTGATAGTGGATGACACAAGTTCCATGATGAATGTTAAAGATCCTCTTGAAGCGGTGCTTCTTAACATGGATGTCAATGATGATGCTGGTAGAGTGGAGTGCGTGAATGCATTGCATGGTATGGGTTCATATTCATATGAGCCTAGGAAGCTATCTTTGGATCTTGAGAATCGCAAAACTCCGCCAACCAAGCCATCAGTTGAGGAGCCACCGGTGTTGGAGTTGAAGCCACTTCCTCCACACCTCAGGTATGAGTTTTTGGGCTCAAATTCTACTTTACCTATTATTCTTTCTTCTTGCCTAACTACATGCAGGTTGGCGCCACTTTGGCGGTTCTTCAAAAGCGCAAAAAGGCGATTGGATGGACATTGGCCGATATTCGGGGGATAAGCCCCGCATTTTGCATGCACAAGATCATTTTGGAGGAGGATGCAAGGCCCTCTCTTGAACATCAAAGAAGATTAAATGAAGCGATGCAAGAAGTGGTAAAGAAGGAGGTTATCAAGTGGTTAGACGCTGGTGTGGTATACCCGATCTCGGATAGTTCATGGACCTCTCCGGTCCAATGTGTGCCAAAGAAGGGTGGAATGACGGTAGTGACCAATGCCAACAATGAGTTGATTCCTACTCGGACAGTTACAGGTTGGAGAGTGTGTATGGACTATAGAAAGCTGAATAAGGCGACAAGAAAAGATCATTTCCCACTACCATTCTTGGACCAAATGCTCGATCATATTGCGGGCCGGGCCTTTTATTGTTTTCTAGATGGCTACTCGGGGTATAATCAAATTCTCATTTCCCCGGAGGATCAGGAGAAGACAACCTTTACATGTCCTTATAGCACGTTCGCTTTTTCGAGAATGCCATTTGGACTATGTAATGCCCCGGCGACCTTCCAAAGGTGTATGATGGCAATTTTCACCGATATGGTGGAGGATATCTTGGAGGTATTCATGGACGATTTCAGCATGGTGGGGGATTCATTTGAGGAATGTTTGGTGAACTTGGATAGGGTGTTGGCAAGATGTGAAGAAACAACCCTTGTGCTCAACTGGGAAAAATGTCACTTTATGGTGCAAGAGGGCATTGTATTGGGTCACAAAATCTCAAGGAAAGGAATTGAAATTGATAAGGCAAAAATCGAGGTTATCTCAAGGCTCCCTCCCCCTACTTCTGTCAAAGGGGTGAGGAGCTTTCTTGGTCATGCCGGGTTCTACCGGCGATTCATTAAAGATTTTTCAAAAATTGTGAACCCGCTTTGCAAATTGTTAGAGAAGGATGTCAAGTTTATCTTTGATGAGAAGTGCATGGAGTCTTTTGAGCTATTGAAACACAAGTTGACCACAACTCCTATCATCACCGCACCTAATTGGGATTTGCCTTTTGAACTTATGTGCGATGCGAGTGATGTAGCGGTAGGTGCGGTGTTAGGTCAATGGATCAACAAGATTTTCCATCCTGTGTACTATGCTAGCAAAATGATGAATGAGGCCCAAAGAAACTACACAGTGACGGAAAAAGAGCTATTGGCTATTGTGTTCGCGATGGAGAAGTTTCGACCTTATCTTATGGGGGAAAAGGTGATCATACACACGGACCATGCAGCCCTCCGGTATTTGATGACTAAGAAGGAATGGAAAGCAAGACTGATGAGGTGGGTGCTACTCCTTCAGGAATTCGACTTAGAGATTGTGGATAGAAAGGAAAGCGAGAATCAAGTTGCGGACCATTTGTCCCGGTTAGAGGAAGAGGGGAGACCATGTGATGGTATTGAGATTAATGATAGGTTCCCCGACAAGCAGCTTCTTTTCATTTCTATTTGTGATATGCCATGGTTCGCGGACATCGCCAACTTCATTGTGACTGGTAATGTCCCGTGTGAGCTCTCTTCTAACCAAAGGAAGAAACTCAAGCGGGATAGCTTTGATTTCTATTGGGATGATCCGTATCTGTTTAAAATTTGCACGGATGGGGTGATAAGAAGATGTGTACCGGAAAGTGAACAAGTGAACATATTGGAGGCTTGTCACTCTTCTCCCTATGGTGGCCATCATGGGGGGGTGAGTACGGATCAAAGGTTTTGAGTTGCGGCTTCTATTGGCTGACATTGTTCAAGGATGCTAGTGACTTGGTGAAGAGATGTGATGCATGTCAAAGAGCCGGCGGTATTTCAAAGAAGGATGAGATGCCCCTCAATACAATTCTCGAGGGGATATTTTTTATGTTTGGGGCATCGATTTTATGGGCCCGTTCGTGAGCTCTTGTGGTAACACTTGTATTCTTGTGGCGGTGGATTATGTCTCAAAATAGGTGGAAGCCGTGGCTTTACCCAACAATGAAGCCCGAAGTGTTGTAGCATTCTTGAAAAAGAGTATCTTCACGAGGTTTGGTACTCCTCGGGCCATTATTAGTGATGGGGGGTCCCATTTTTGCAACAAGGCTTTCGACTCATTGCTTGCTAAGTATGGAGTTAACCACAAAGTGACCACCCCCTATCATCCACAAGCTAGCGGTCAAGTGGAAGTCTCAAATCGGGAAATAAAGAGTATTTTGTCCAAAACGGTGAATGCTAATAGGACTGATTGGTTGAAGAAATTGGATGATGCTCTTTGGGCTTATCGAACGGCTTACAAGACTCCAATTGGTATGTCTCCGTATCGGTTGGTGTTTGGTAAGGCTTGCCATCTTCCGGTGGAATTAGAACACAAGGCTATGTGGGCGTTGAGAAAGTTGAACTTGGAATGGGATGTTGCAGCCAATCTCCGTGTGGAGCAATTGAATGAACTTGATGAGTTTAGATTTCATGCCTACTCCAGCTCATCCTTGTATAAGGACAAGATGAAGTACCTTCACGACAAATATGCTCGGGGTAAGGAGTTCAAGGTGGGTACATGGTTCTTCTTTTCAACTCCCGGTTGAGGTTATTTCCGGGCAAGCTCAAGTCTAAGTGGAGTGGTCCTTTTGAAGTGGTATTTGTGACTCCTTTTGGTGCTCTTGATCTCAAAAACAAGAATGGTGAAGTATTCCGGGTCAATGGGCATCGCGTGAAGCATTACTTGGGGAAGATTGATGACAGCCACGTGGTGGCACTCCTTCATTTGAAATGATGAGATGGTAACATGCGTCGTGCCGCGACGTTAAATCAGGCGCTTCTTGGGAGGCGACCTATGTCTTTTTCTATTTTCTTTGATTTTCTTTGTAGACTAGGATTTTTGAGCTAATGGTTTGTGAGATGTTACAGGATAATGTTGAACCAGTGCAGAACAAAAGCAAAAAAATGTCAGGTCTCTGAAGTTTGCCAACGCGGCCGCGCTACAAAACAGTGCGGTCCGCGTGTGCTGGTGCAATGAGGTGTTGAGTCTCCGAAGTTGCTAGCGCAGCCGCGGAGCACTTTTGTGCGGTCCGCGCTGGGAAGGCCCAAATGTTCATGCTCTCTGAAGTTTCCCACGCGGTCGCGTAACAAAACAGTGCGGTCCGCGCGGGCAGCTCAGTTCAATGTGAAGGATAGAAATCCAGTGCGGTCTGCATCCATTTCTGCGCGGCCGCGCTGGTAGGTAAGTGATGGGTCCCACTGTCTTTCTATAAATAGAGACCTTAGGCCTCACTTTACCGTTTTCGCACTTTGACATCCTGAGCTTAATTTCTACTGTTCATCTACAACTAATCTTCTGATTTTGCATCAAGTAGTTTGATTCTTCATAATCCCTGGTAACATTTCTTGCAAATTTCATTCATTAGTTTTAATTTTTTTATTATTTTGCTTGCTTCCCAGTAGTATAGCTTCTTATTTCTCCCCATTTTTCTTAGGTTTAATGATTAAAGTAGTTTTTGTGTTAGTCTGGAACACTGGGCATGAATTACTATATGGCTAATTGAGTAGGGACAACTAGGACTCAAAGATTTGATGAAAAATGGACCAAAATGTTAAAACCTAGCTCAGTTCAATTACATGGCCCAGCGCGGCCGCGCGTCCTTTTTGCGCGGTCCGCATGAATTCTTTTGTGGTGCCTGCCTTACCCAGCGCGGCCGCGTCACATTTTTGCGCGGTCCGTGCTGGCCCAACGCGACCGCGGTCCATATCAGTGCGGACCGCGTTGGGAGATTCAGAGAGGTTCACTGGGGGCATATGCCCTGCGCGGTCTGCGCTCCAGACCTACGCGGTCCGCGCCCCTATGTTCTGCTTCTGTGTTATGCAAATTAACTGTGTTTTCCTCTTGTGTTACTCATCTTTTCCACTGCATGTGCTTCAACTAACAATGTTAGACATGTATTTTTGCAGATCATGGTGATAAAACGAGGCAGCAAACAAACACAACAACCCGGGAGAGGTGGTGCCTCCTGAGGGAGTAAGGGAAAGCGAATAGCTAAACTCACTCCCCAGGCTCGGGAAAACATTAAAAAGACCCGTAAACTGATACGGGCTGCTGATAGAGCTGCCTCTCACTCTTCGGGGAGTGAGTATGCACCATCCAGGAGCATAACCTCAGAGTCTTCCCCCACTCACGTCTCTGACCCACTCCAATTACTACACTCCTCCACCTTCACCCTCATCCAAAAGACCAGTCAACGTCATCTCGGATTCGTCTGATGAGTCCGTAGCAGGCAGTGGTGATCAATACTCTACCTCCCCCACAACTTCATTATCCGGGGAGAGTGCAGGATATGGTGAGGGAGGTGAGCCTCAAGTCAGGGGAATTGAACGAACTAGAAAACCTGAAGCATGGGCAGACGGATTTGTGAGTGAGTTGGCCTTCCATAAATTCTGAGAGTGGTGGCCCTTGAGAAAACTGATTCCAGAAAGAACATTCATTGACAAAGACCTCCTACCTCACAACCCGAACGTGCAAAAGGAATTTAGAACTAGATATGGCTGGGACTTCTTCAAGGAGAGATGTATTGATGCCAACGAACATATGGTGAAAGAATTTTATTGCAATGTTTCTCACATAGTCAAAGATACTAAGGTGACGAAGGTGTGAGACAAAATGGTGGTGTTTGATGGGAAGTCCTTGAATGACTATTTGGGGTTCAAGGAGGAGGATGAGACAGAGTATTTAGCTAAGCTAGCAATGGGTGAGGAGGTGCGTCCTTGGTTGGCCAAATACTTGGCAGCCCCAGACACTGTTCCAAAATGGTTGAAAGCAGGGGAGAAGATTCTGCGGAACACCTTTAGTTTTGAAGCTAAGGGTTGGTTGACATTTGTTTGTAGTAGACTTGATCCTTCCACTCATAATCACATAGTTCCTCTTGCCCGGGCTGTTCTTGTGGCATCCATCATGGCCGGTTTTCCTATTAATGTTGGTAACATCATCTCGAGGGTGATTTCTGCTGTAGGACAAGAGACGACCACAAATTACCCCTTCCCAACACCCTGTCTCTGTACTTTAGGGATTTGAAGGTCAAGAAGAAGCGATTTGATGTCACAACCAAGCCGGTGGCCCCTACGCATGGTATAGTCAGTTAGGTTCGGATAACCCAAAGTCAAAGAAATACCAGCCACCCACCTCTACCCCAACTGGCCAGTCTGAGGAGCCAGTTGCGGTAGAGCCTTCTGCTGGACCATCCTCCATCCCTGCCACTTCCACCAGTGAGCCCTTGCCCCCAGGTCCTTGTACTTCAGTTGACCCGACAGTCCCTTCATCAAAGACTCATCAGTTCACTGCCCACCAACTCAGTCAGTCTCTAGCCAGTTTGAACAACTGGATGTTAGCTGCGACATCCAAGTTGTCCACCTTGGCTACTACAGTTGAGGCCCAGTCAGCACCAGCCACTATTCAGATTCCTCCTTCTATTGAGGAGACGTTGAAGAAGCTCTTGGCCAACCAGGAGAAGATTTTAGAGACTCAGGCCACCTTGACTAAGGCGGTAGATTCGCATGGTAAGGCTTTGAAGGAGCTCGCCAAGGAACATAAGAAGTTGAGAAAGACAAGGGCGTCGAGGGAGTCAGTGAAGAAGCTTCGAGCTGATGTAGACAAGCTATTGGCAGATCAGATGCCATTGGACTTGCTATTTGGGGACCCAGCCCTAGACCCAGCAGCATCTCAGCCACAGCAGGAGGAGGAGCCTAGGCACCCAAGAAAGAAGAGGAAGCTTCCTAGCACTGAGGGTGTAGTGATCTAGGTAGCACAGGTTCAGGAGGGTCCCTCCAGTGTTGCACCAGATGTTCAGCCGGTCCATGTCCCGGCCCCTGTCCCAGGGGCAGAGTAGCAGCAAGCCGGGAACCAGTCTGAGGTTCCCACCAGTACAGAGGACCAGGGGACCACTGAGTAGCCCATGCAGACGGATCAGGCTTAGGGAGCCTTTCTATATCCTTTGATCTTATTTTATGCTTATTTGTGTAGTTGGCATTGGGGACAATGCCAGCTCTTATTCGTGGGGGTGTGCCCTACTTTTTTTGGATTATCTGGATGATTGTATATATTTAGATTCTTACTTTATGTCTTTTTCTATTTCTAGTTGGTCTGTATATAACTTCACATTTTAGCTACTTTTCTCGCACTTTTTATTTTGGTCTGTAGATAAAGTACTTTTGGTACATATTCATCCCTCGTTGTATATTCTACTCCCCTATTGTACATATTCATTCGATTTGTTTTTATTTTTGCAAAATTTTTCATTTTTAGCTTAGTAGTTAGGCTCGTAGCCTTTTGTTTTATTTTTGGCATTTTCAATAAGCCTTTGGTTTTCTTAATGCCACGGTTCTTTCCAAGGGTAGAGTATAGTGCGAACCGGGTGTCTCTTCCCGATGATAGATGGAGTGACTACCTTTTTAAGGGTTTGAGTCTGTTTTTTTTATTTTTCTTTTGTTTTTGATATTTCGTAGTTAAGGGTATCTCAGGCAAAGCTTCACTTGGGCCTAACACATTTGCCTTTGATCCCATGATCAAAGCCATAATGTTGTGTTTAGGATGGTGAAAGTCGTGGCCTTGAGACTCTTGTGTTGACCAAACAATCATCATGTGGTCTTTTTGGACCATTGTGCGCTTGGATCATGACTAAGGTCGTTGTGGGCCCTCGACTCGATATCTTTAGCAATCCCCTAGCATGTGTGGTGAGGAATAGAATTTTGAGTCCAAGTCCCAAGCCAATGGTCTAGAACTTGCCCTGAGTGTTTGTTGAGGCGAAATCATAGGTGAAGTTTGACTTGAGAAGTGACTATAGGCTCTCCTTGATCCGAGTGTAAAATGAACAATTCCATGGCCCACCAACAAAATGATCCCTAGTTAACCCTTTTTGAGCCTTAAACCTTCTTCTTTCATGAACCAATGTTACAAGCCTATACCCATTTTTACCCTCTCTTGGCACCCACACTTCCCTTGAGCAATGGCAAAGTCAAAGTTTGGGGGGAGAGACAAGAAGGAAAACAAAAAGGGAAAAAGGTACTAAAGCAAAAAGAGAAAGGCAAGGCAATGAAAAAGAGAAAAAGAAAAAGACAAAAAGAAAGAACAAGGTGAAAAAGAATAAAAAGGGGTCAAGAAAAACAAAAGTGAAAAAGGCGTGGAAACAAAAGTAGAAAAAGGAGAAATGATTTGAATTGCCTAAGAAAAAGTGACAATATGTCCCTTTAGCCTTTGAAAAGAAGTGGATTACTCAAATGAGTCAAGAAAGTGTGCCAAAATGAATCAAAGAAAGTGCTTAAGGGAAGGTTGAACCCATTTGAACAAAACATGTCCTACCCTTACCCAAAAGCCCTCGCAATTGATTTCCCAAAAGCCCTATAGGATCTTGAGTCGAAGGGAACCTACATTAGTGGATACTTACATAAGGGG
>NW_017675033.1:72353-77685 GCF_001879085.1 Nicotiana attenuata
GGGAGGGGGGGTGTTGGGTGGGTGGGGGTTAGTGACAGTAGGATTTAGCTGTCGAGTCAAAACATAACACAAGCGACGCTAGTGGAAAATCAAAACATAACACAAGCGACGCTAGTGGAATTTATTTCAGTCTACCATGCAGGCCCACGTAAATGTCAATAGGAAAAACCAATAAAATTAGCAAAAGAACAAATGGAAAGAGAGAGAAAAGTGGTCAGCGAAGAAAATAACAAGAACTACTCAAATACATAAGTCAACTTTGAATTGGTCATTTAACCGCTGCTTACACCAATTAATGATTTAAATATTATAGTAATACATTACTTATTTATTGACAGAAACATGTGGGTCAATTATGCTAACCTCACTATTAGAAAAGCGAGTAATTAAGAGATCTTTACGCAGACAAGGTCAATTACATGTATAATACCATTGTATTGGTCAAAATCTGACCACCACGACCAAGTTGCCCAACATCCCGCCTCAATAACCAGGTGTTACAAGTCAAGAGAGCCCACTCCATTTTTCCTCTGACATATCCGACAAATCGGGAAGGGTAACACCTAAAATAACGACCAGGGTACATCAACGACGGTAAAGCGTCAAGTCAAGCAGCGAGTAAAGATATCTCGACTATATATAGTCAGGAAAAGCTCCTCACCAAGGGCGGTCCCCCTCCTCCTGAGAAAAAGAGAACAAAAAAGCTCCTCCCTTGTATCTGAAAAAAGGGGAAAATGACCCCAAAGAATAAATGTAATGCTGATGAGAAAGACAATATTCAATCTTAATAACATCTATCATGCCTCTTTCATCTCATATATAATTGTTGTCATTAACGTTTCGATCTGGAATTTATTATATTTGGCTAAGATTTACCCCTTCATCTTTGATTGATTTGTTCAAAAAGGTTTTTATATATTTTGAGTCAAACAATTTGGCGCCGTCTGTGGGGATTTCATAGTGAGAATTTCCTAGTTTCTCCCAGATCGAAACCAAGAAATACAATCACTCATCAAAAGGAGCGCGGAGGAAAAACCCAACCCACGTGAGACACGAGAGCAGCGCAGGAAAGGAAGAAGAGCCAAGAAAGAAAGCCGGGCTCGGAATCTTCGCCCCATCAACCATCGATATACTAAACAAAACAAACTATGTTACTAACCTGCATTCTCCCACCGGACCACCGGGCGTGAGCGAAGAATATCTCATCCTCACCTCCCACTCTTTGACCAGGCAAGCACATAAGCCCCGCGCAGACAAACACACACAGGAAAATCTCGATTGAAGGGCAAAAATGGCTTCAACACAACTGAAATACCTCCTGCCGGCAACATCTCTGAGGTGGACGACAGGAGTCAGACAAGAAAACGATAAGGCGTACCCTGCGCGTACCCGAAAACAAAGCATCAACATCTCGTATTCACCAGCATTGCATCATCCGGCGCAAGCAATACAAAACAGACTGGGACTCCCACGAAAGACGCCCAACTCTCCAGGAACCGGAACGATGACGGGCTGCTATTTCGATAAGTTCGAAATAACACCCTTTAAGGCTAAGGGCCTTCGCCAAATAAAAAGAAGAGTTCGACCTAGATCGAACAACGACGGGCTGCTATTTCGATAAGTTCGAAATAACACCCTTTAAGGCTAAGGGCCTTCGCCAAATGAAAAGAAGAGTTCGACCTAGATCGAACGACGACGAGCTGCTATTTTGATAAGTTCGAAATAACACCCTTTAAGGCTAAGGGCCTTCGCCAAATGAAAAGAAGAGTTCGACCTAGATCGAACGACAACGGGCTGCTATATCGATAAGTTCGAAATAACACCCTTTAAAGTTAAGGGCCTTACCCAAATGAATAGAAGAGTTCGACCTAGATCGAACGAAAACGGGCTGCAATTTCGATAAGTTCGACCTAGATCGAAGGACGACGGGCTGCAATTTTGATAAGTTGGAAATAACACCCTTTTAAAGCTAATGGCCTTCGCCAAATGAAAAGAAGAGTTCGAACTAGATCGAACGACGACGGGCTGCTATTTCGATAAGTTCGAAATTACACCCTTTAAGGCTTAGGGCCTTCGCCAAAAAAAAAAGAAGAGTTCGATCTAGATCGAACGACAACGGGCTGCTATTTCGATAAGTTCGAAATAACACCCTTTAAGGCTAAGGGCCTTCGCCAAATGAAAAGAAGAGTTCGACCTAGATCGAACGACGACGGGCTGCAATTTCGATAAATTCGAAATAAAAACCTTTAAGGCTAAGGGCCTTCGCCAAATAAAAAGAAGAGTTCGACCTAGATCGAACGACAACGGGCTGCTATTTCGATAAGTTCGAAATAACACCCTTTATGGCAAAGGGCCTTCGCCAAATGAAAAGAAGAGTTCGACCTAGATCGAACGACGACGGGCTGCAATTTCGATAAGTTCGAAATAACACCCTTTAAGGCTAAGGGCCTTCGCCAAACGAAAAGAAGAGTTCGACCTAGATCGAACGACGATGGGCTGCAATTTCGATAAGTTCGAAATAACACCCTTTAAGGCTAAGGGCCTTCCCCAAATGAAAAGAAGAGTTCGACCTAGATCGAACGACGACGGGCTGCTATTTAGATAAGTTCGAAATAACACCCTTTAAGGCTAAGGGCCTTCGCCAAATGAAAAGAAGAGTTCGACCTAGATGGAACGACAACAGTATGCTGTTTCGATAAGTTCGAAATAAAAACCTTTAAGGCTAAGGGCCTTCGCCAAATAAAAAGAAGAGTTCGACCTAGATCGAACGACGACGAGCTGCTATTTCCATAAGTAGGCCTTCACCAAATGAAAGGAAGAGTTCGATCTAGATCGAACGACGACGGGCTGCAATTTCGATAAGTTCGAAATAACACCCTTTAAGGCTAAGGGCCTTCGCCAAATGAAAAGAAGAGTTCGACCTAGATCGAACGACGACGGGCTGCTATTTCGATAAGTTCGAAATAACACCCTTTAAGGCTAAGGGCCTTCGCCAAATGAAAAGAAGAGTTCGACCTAGATCGAACGACGACGGGCTGCTATTTCGATAAGTTCGAAATAACACCCTTTAAGGCTAAGGGCCTTCGCCAAATGAAAAGAAGAGTTCGACCTAGATCGAACGACGACGGGCTGCTATTTCGATAAGTTCGAAATAACACCCTTTAAGGCTAAGGGCCTTCGCCAAATGAAAAGAAGAGTTCGACCTAGATCGAACGACGACGGGCTGCTATTTCGATAAGTTCGAAATAACACCCTTTAAGGCTAAGGGCCTTCGCCAAATGAAAAGAAGAGTTCGACCTAGATCGAACGACGACGGGCTGCTATTTCGATAAGTTCGAAATAACACCCTTTAAGGCTAAGGGCCTTCGCCAAATGAAAAGAAGAGTTCGACCTAGATCGAACGACGACGGGCTGCTATTTCGATAAGTTCGAAATAACACCCTTTAAGGCTAAGGGCCTTCGCCAAATGAAAAGAAGAGTTCGACCTAGATCGAACGACGACGGGCTGCTATTTCGATAAGTTCGAAATAACACCCTTTAAGGCTAAGGGCCTTCGCCAAATGAAAAGAAGAGTTCGACCTAGATCGAACGACGACGGGCTGCTATTTCGATAAGTTCGAAATAACACCCTTTAAGGCTAAGGGCCTTCGCCAAATGAAAAGAAGAGTTCGACCTAGATCGAACGACGACGGGCTGCTATTTCGATAAGTTCGAAATAACACCCTTTAAGGCTAAGGGCCTTCGCCAAATGAAAAGAAGAGTTCGACCTAGATCGAACGACGACGGGCTGCTATTTCGATAAGTTCGAAATAACACCCTTTAAGGCTAAGGGCCTTCGCCAAATGAAAAGAAGAGTTCGACCTAGATCGAACGACGACGGGCTGCTATTTCGATAAGTTCGAAATAACACCCTTTAAGGCTAAGGGCCTTCGCCAAATGAAAAGAAGAGTTCGACCTAGATCGAACGACGACGGGCTGCTATTTCGATAAGTTCGAAATAACACCCTTTAAGGCTAAGGGCCTTCGCCAAATGAAAAGAAGAGTTCGACCTAGATCGAACGACGACGGGCTGCTATTTCGATAAGTTCGAAATAACACCCTTTAAGGCTAAGGGCCTTCGCCAAATGAAAAGAAGAGTTCGACCTAGATCGAACGACGACGGGCTGCTATTTCGATAAGTTCGAAATAACACCCTTTAAGGCTAAGGGCCTTCGCCAAATGAAAAGAGGAGTTCGACCTAGATCGAACGACGACGGGCTGCTATTTCGATAAGTTCGAAATAACACCCTTTAAGGATAAGGGCCTTCGCCAAATGAAAAGAAGAGTTCGACCTAGATCGAACGATGACGGGCTGCTTTTTAGATAAATTCGAAATAACACCCTTTAAGGCTAAGGGCCTTTGCCAAATGAAAAGAAGAGTCCGACCTAGATCGAACGACAACGAGCTGCTATTTCGATAAGTTCAAAATAACACCGTTTAAGGCCAAGGCCCTTCGCCAAATGAAGAGAAGAGTTCGACCTCAATCGAACAACGACGGGCTGCTATTCCGATGATTTCGAAATAATGCCCTTTAAGGCTAAGGGCCTTCGCCAAATGAAAAGAAGAGTTCGACCTAGATCGAACGACGACGGGCTGCTATTTCGATAAGTTCGAAATAACACCCTTTAAGCCTAAGGGCCTTCGCCAAATGAAAAGAAGAGTTCGACCTAGAGCAAACGACAACAGGCTACTATTTCGATAAGTTCGAAATAACACCCTTTAAAGTTAAGGGCCTTACCCAAATGAATAGAAGAGTTCGACCTAGATCGAACGACAACGGGCTGCTATTTAGATAAGTTCGAAATAACACCCTTTAAGGCTAAGGGCCTTCGCCAAATGAAAACAAGAGTTCGACCTATATCGAACGACAACGGTCTGCTATTTCGATAATTTCGAAATAACACCTTTTAAGGCTAAGGGCATTCGCCTAATGAAAATAAAAGTTCGACCTAGATCGAACGACGACGGGCTGCAATTTCGATAAGTTCGAAATAACACCCTTTAAGGCTAAGGGCCTTCGCCTAATGAAAAGAAGAGTTCGACCTAGATCGAACGACAACGAGCTGCTATTTCGATAAGTTCAAAATAACACCCTTTAAGGCTAAGGGCATTCACCTAATGAAAAGAAGAGTTCGACCTAGATCGAACGACGACGGACTGCAATTCCGATAAGTTCGAAATAACACCGTTTAAAGCTAAGGACCTTCGCAGAATGAAGAGAAGAGTTCGACCTCAATCGAACAACGACGGGCTGCTATTCCGATGAGTTCGAAATAATGCCCTTTAAGGCTA
>NW_017675034.1:0-11762 GCF_001879085.1 Nicotiana attenuata
ACCTGTATCTCAGCCCTTTCGTCGATGACCCTGTGACCTCGAACATATCCGGGCTGTCCTAACCCAGCATGATCTTCTTCTAGCCAACCCGGATAGTATAAGGTGTAACCGGCATGATACCTGTCAGGTTCTATGGAATCCCTCTCCAGGACGACCTTGCTATTCCACATTTGTTGAGCTTGACATTTGTATGGGCTATCGTCGTCTTGGAAATCAGCCCCTGAAATGACTCATCTTTTCTACCTTTGGTACGACTTGCTTTCTCCCTGCTTGCCTCATGACCCGGAGAGGGACATAGGGATAAGTTCCCCTCAGACCAATGAGTATGAGAAATGGAGCGTCCCGAGAGCGGATGATGAATTCTCCAGTGGGGAACCATTCTAACATCCACTGTACCTTGTCTTCTTTCAAGTTTTCAAACAATTCTACCCATCCTCGAGCATCCCCTGGCCGAGCAAACATGTCAGGCATATAGTTCATTCTATTAGGATGGTGAAAGGCTATATGATCATTCCACAGCCTTCGCGGAAGCTCTTGGCGGTATCGACCCTTTTGGAGATGTTCTATGAACCAGAGTTGGAATAATAAGTTGCAACCCTCAAAATGACCCCTCGTTGACAATTTTCCAAAGCTCGGTAGATCTCCGCAATAATCATGGGCACTATGCTGAAACGTTGCCCTTCAATCCCCTCCATTAGTGTCTCGGTGACCATGGCTAGTCTGGTGTGGATCCTATCCTTCTTCATGGGAAACACTATCATCCCCAAGAAACAGAACATGAAGACGAAAACCCTCCTGTGGATATGCCCCAATGAGGTGAGGGTGAATTCGTCTGGATAGGTGCGGTAGGACTTGCTATGACCGTACCTCTCGTACAGGTAGTCGAAGGGAATATAGGAATCTTTCAAACAAGTCAAATCTGAGTTTTTCTTCAACCCCATCATTTTGAAGAAACCTTTACCCTTGCGGTTTTCTGGCATGAGAAAACCCGGGGTCTCCCAAGGAATACCGGCTAACCCTCATATTTCCTCGAGCAGCGGGGTCATTTCAAGGTCCCAAAATCGAAATACCGATCTATTACTATCCCAGAATAAGGTCGCAGCCTCTATAAGTTTGTTATCCATCTGAATTTCCAAAAGAGAGGGTAAGTTTCCCAAATACTTGCGGACGAGAGTCCGGTCACTGGAATGAAGGTCTTCCCACCATCTTAGCAACCTCGGGTGAATATTGGTTACCATGCCGAATCTGGGGACTTCGTGCCTCATTTTCTGCAAAACAAAGCGTTAGTCCCTTACCCCCACCGAACTCGACTATTTAAATCAATAATTGGCATAAACATCATTTAGTTCTCCAAATAAATGCACAGAGTATGGTGTTGTCTGTTTGGGTCCCAGGGGAACCCAGTGGACTTTGGATAAGGCTATCCTAAAGAGTCATTATGTGGACAGCATAACTGACTTGACTAGGTTTGACAGTGATGCATGAACAGTTAAACAGGATAAGGTTTCTATGGGGTGCTAGACCGGTACCCTTGAGTGGACAACTCAAGAGGGAAAGGCACGGAACTGTCGACTGCACCGCTGATCGACTAGTTTTACCGCAAATATGCCTTTTTCAAAATTTAGGGGGTAATAATATTGGAAGAGCGCAACCACTCATCAAGCGTTGCTATGGTATTTGTTTGGCACGAGTGGAATATGATGTTGAAGATGCAATTACAAAAAATGAATCAGATTGTCACGTATTTTCACGTTCATAATGGTTACAATAATTGCTCGAAAATTACAACGGTATTGAAAGAAAGCAGTAAATGAAAGCTTTAAAGAAAAAGGAAACAAAAAGACAAGTCAGTCTCGAATAAAGGCATTAAACAAAGCAATAAAAGAAAACAATAAAGTCACATATAACATGAAGTGGTAAAAGCCTAAAGAAATCCCCAGCAGAGTCGCCATGCTGTCGACGCCCCCTTTTTCTCGCGAAATCGGGTTTACGACATTTGGGAAGACAACTCTATTCCCGTTTGGAAATTGGGTTTTTGGAATTGAAGAGTCGCCACCTAATGATTAAGTGCATTAGGACACTAAGAAGGGTTTTTGAGTTGGAAAACCAGAGTTCGAGTAAAGGCTAGAAATTATTTCAAAGGGAAGGTGTTAGGCACCCCTCAAGATCCACTAGTGTGGTTCCAGGCCATGCTATGTTGTGACTTTAATGCAACTAGATACACAAAGGATTTTACACATAAGGGCTGCAAATAAATACGTGACAAGTATGTGGGGATCAAGGTCTAGATGATCTAAACGCAGAAAATTAATCAATATATTGAATAAACAAAGAAGAAAACTTGGAAGAAAAGGCATAATGCAGTAAAATTAAGGAGGGTTTTGAGTAGTGGAAAAGACAGGATTTTATTGATATTAAACAAAGTTGTATAAGAAAAGGGGTCCTAGGTTTATAAATCACATGGATCATCCACACAACAACGGTAGTCAATTGTACGCGTAGTGTTATCGTGTGATCATCATCTCCATGTCTACCCTTCCCACCCCGTTAAGGTATTAAGCGCGAAATAGTCTCGTTTACTTATTGCATACTATTACCCGTCCCACCTATCAGTCCTGGAGGTTTTTAGGACTACTAATCCTAAAGGGAAGAAGCTTGGCTTTTCAGAGGTTTAAAAAGGTTAAAAATACTAAGGCGTCAAACAAAACACATGAAAGCAGTTATGGGAGCACAAAAACAATTAAGGCTCAGATAAACCTCCTTTAAATCATAGAAAATCATGTAGTTTAGCATGTCTTACATGTACTGATTAGGTCGAAATTATGCTTAACGTTAGGCAGGCTGGTTCATTACATATTTTCAGGCAAGAAGTTCGCATTAGGCTCGCCTGGCTGCAACTTATCGAAGACTAGTGCAATTAATTAACTACATACTTGTTTGCCTACGTGATGGCCTATAGGCATGACATCTACTAGTTTCAAGAATAAAGAAACAAACTGATTAAGAAAGTTGCCAGTTTTAACAGAATGATGCGAGTTCTGTAATTAGTGCTAATCTTAAAACGAGTGATTCAGATTTGATTGATAATTCCTATAGGCATGCTTTCTAGCGTCGTTAATTTAAACACTTTTTATAGGCGTAGCGAAAGCGAAGAAATACTATAAGCATGGTATCTGAGTACTGTTAGTTTTTAATCCTATAAATAAGTTTGCCTAGTGAACAATGCATGCATAGAGTCTGGATTTCTGGTTACTTATAGGCGTGGTATCCATATGGAGATGCAAAATTCCTATAGACATGGTATCTATATGGATGCATAAACCTATAGACATGATATCTATGTGGATGCATAAACCTATAGACATGGTATCTACGTGGATGCATAAACCTAGAGATATGGTATCTATGTGGATGCGTAAATGTGCAAAGTTGTAGGCAAGATACATGAGTATAGAAATGTGGTAATTCCCTATGAGCATTATATCTACCCCTTTGCATGTATGGTTACCCTTCCCTTTTCACTAATCACCCCAGAGGTTATTACAAAATTTTATTACAGACCAAGATGAATCAAAAACTAGAAATAAAATTACAATCAGAACTCTTAAGCTGCATCCAAGGAGCCTAATTCAAACCCAAGGTCTAACAATATGATATAAGCCAACTGCCAGGATCAGGTTCCAAAGCCTTTCTCTTATCTGGGATGTGTCAAAGTTCCAAGGAATTTCAAGAACTCCAGGCAATGCTCACACCCAGATATCAGAACTGAATGAAAGTGCAGTGTGGAAGGGCCAGCCCTCCAATGTCCAAGTTCATAGGGAGCTCAAGGTCCCAAGGCAAGGCTCATTGGAGGGGGCAGAGAGTCTAGGAACAAGTGTAAGTGCAGTAGAGGGATATAAGGGATGCCAAGGCAAGCTGGTGGTCATGCCCAGCAACATAAAATGCTGGCACACCCCTGACCAGCCCACTAGCCAAACATCGGAGAGTTAGGACCTATTGAAGGTCAGGTTCAACTCTAGACAGCAATTTGGATGCTGCCGGGCCAAAACTTAACTCAAACACACATAAGGGAATAGGGATGGGAAACTGAAAGAGCTTAGGACCCAAAGGGTCCACTTTACATCCATGGACAATAACTTTTATATTGCCATGTTTTCTAAACTATAGCTCAACACATAGGGGGACATGGGGAATGGGATTCATTGCAAGACATAAGCAAGATATAAGCACATTACACAAAGGTTAAATTCTACAGGCAGTAAACTAAGCATGGACAGGAGAATTGGTAAGTAAACACATTAGAGTTGATGCTGGAATTCAAACTAGGACATACCAGTTTCAGAAAGAGACAAGCAAAAGAAAGTAGAAGTCTTCAAGCAAAGCCACAATCAGAGAAAAACACTTTATGCTTGTGATTTTAGAGAACTCGAGTGTTTGTGAAAATTCTAAGTGTAATTGAGAGTATTCAGTGAAAGTGATCGGAATTGATCGTGTCTTTGAAAGTGTAGAAGGGCATCCCCTTTTATAGTGTAGAGAAACAAGTAAGAAAGGTAAGAAAACCTTTTAAAAATCAGTCACAAATATTCTCCCTTCAGTCAAGGGATTTAATTTCAAACGGGAGAATGTAATTAAGGAAAGGGAATTTCAGTAAAATCTTTCACAGCAGCATAAGAGGGGAAAATAGATAAGGTTTATTTAAGGAAAGAATTCAACGGTACTTGATTTGTAGAGAAAAGGAAAGGGAATCAATCAGACAACTAATAAAAATCAAAGTAAACAGGTTTAATTCGAATGGACCCAGTCAGGAATAGGTAGAGGAGGGCTCAAACAAAGAAAATCAGTGGCAATCAGTCGAGACCCCATCAAAGGAGTCCAAGATCAATTAAGTAGCTGTCAAAACCTTTTTGAAAGAAGAGTTCTTATATATAAAACTCGCAATCATGTGAATCAAGAAGAGAAAGTCAAATTATTTAGAACAGAGTTCAATCGAGGAGAAGTTCAGAATCATAAGCAAAGAGATACATGTTCAATTTGCAGACTCCTAGTGAGTCTAAGAGTTCAGGGTTCCCAAGTGGAGCCTTAACTCGAACACAAAAATCCACATCGTCAAAGGAAACCCCAAAACCCTAGGGTTTCAAAATTGAATCAGACATGAAGTGGGAAAGTAGGTTGTTTGTTTTTCAGAGCCTCAACAAAACAGTCATGACAGCATGCTTGAACAACAAAGGAAAGAAAAAATCATGAAGAACATATTCGAGAAACTCAGAACATAAACGAGTTCAGAAAGAAAGAGACAGTGCAAACTTGAACACAAGAAGATGAAGCATGTAGGAACATGAGCATAGTCAAAAATAACTTTAACGGTAGGCACATATAGTAGAAGAGTAATGAAAACATAGCAGAAATTAACAGGAGAAAAGTAAAGGGTAAAAGACCATATATGCATAAAAATAAAGAAAATCATATGAGCAAGGTATAAACAAACACACATAAAGCAAAGAAGAAAAGGATCAGAAAGATTTTTTCAAAAATCCTTGCGGAAACCCTAAAAATCGGAGAGAAACGATTTTGACAAAAACTTTTGGGGAAAACACTCAAAATGTCAAGAAAAGCATAGACATAGTACAGATCTAAACAAATAATGGTGAAAGAACCTCGAATGGCTTAGGGTTTCATAGAAACCCTAGAAACGAGAAAGGCTTGGAAGAACAAGATCAGATCCTGAGTCGAAACGGTCAGGAATCAAGCTTCTAGTGCTTGAACATGCCGGAGCGTGGCCGGAGAACCCTAGATCTACAGATCTGAGACAAATCTGAGAGAGGACCATCAAGGTCAAGCTTCCAAACTTCGAGTATCTCAGGCTTAGGGGTGAGAGAGGGTGAGTACAGGCCATCTATGGCAGGAGATGCCATGGATTCCGGTGGAAACGAGGTGAGATAAGGTGGGAGGTGATTAGGGTTTCGGAGAGGCTAGAGAGGGTTTGAGGGAGACGAAGGGAGTTAGAGGCGGCGTCTCTATGCAAATGAGGTAGGGTTAGAGGGGTTAGGTGATTAAAAAAGGAAAGGAAGGATATCGGCCGTTGATCAAAATGGTCAACGGCTTGGATTTAAATGAAAACTGGGCGGGTTTGAGAACGGGTCGTGGGTTGGGTATTTTAGGAATTGGGTCGTTTAATTTGGGGCCGGAATTGGGCCAGATTAAGGCTACAATTGAAAGGGGGAAGGGCTGTTATTGAAATAGAAATAGGCTAAGTGTTAAATAGCCAATTTTCCCCTTTTTATTTTATAAAATAAAATAATAATGATTTCAAAAGCAAATTAAAAATACTTGGCCAACAAATACTATATAAATATTAATTTAAAAATACTGGAAATAATTTTTGTAGTTATAAAATGCTATTAGCCGTAAAATAGGCTATAATTGCAATTACACGCAATTTAGCTTTAAAAATACCAAATAAATTTGTAAAAATGTACAAAAATTACCTTAATTATATTCTGGTTTAAATATGAGAATGAAATAAGTTATTCATCAAAATGATAATTTGGGGAATAATTATTGGATTTTGTGGTATTAAAATAGGCAATAAATTGGTTTAAAATCATTTAAATTTTGGAAAAAGTACCAAAACTTGGGTATGCTCATATATGCATATATATGTTATTTTGAAAGTATTTTGAGTATAAAAATATCTAAGGAAAAATTGGGTATCAACAATTGGATCACCGGATCAACGGAAACAAAATCCACAAGTGGATACGTTTTTATTATTGGTGGGGGAGCGGGAGCAGTGTCTTAGAAGTCGTCCAAACAGACATGCATCGCTCGCTCTACAATGGAGTCTGAGTTTATAGCTTTAGACAAGGCCGGTGAAGAAGCTGAATGGCTCCGGAATTTCTTAGAAGACATTCCTTGTTGGCCCAAACCTATGGCACCTGTATGCATACATTGCGACAGTCAAGCAGCAATAGGAAAGGCTGGGAGCGTTATGTATAACGGGAAATCTCGTTACATTCGACGAAGGCATAATACCGTTAGACAACTACTCTCTAGTGTAATTATCACTATTGATTATGTAAGATCAAAGCATAATGTGGCGGATCCGCTTACAAAAGGCCTAACTAGAGAGGGAGTTGAGAAGTCATCAAAGGGAATGGGACTATGGCCGAGGACAAGTCACTATGGCGGTAACTCTACCTAGAAGACTGGAGATCCCAATATCTAGGTTCAAGGAGATCAAACAAAGTCATTAGTGACGGTTCAACATTGTCAAATAAAATTTTGGTCGATTCTCGTTATGCAGACAATGTTCAATACCAAGGATAAAGCGTTAGGATTTTTAATGATTTCTAAGTTTGATATGGGGTATATCAAATAGTGTATCTACGGGATAACACGTTTAGGAATCACCTATATAAGTGTGAAGTGTAAGCCGCTTCAAAGAGAATGTTGTAAGGCCAATTCTCTATGCACTTATGAAACCAGACGGTGTTCATGGCTAAAACGAACACAACAATGAGAACCAAAAGATGGATAAGGATTAATTGTGTGACATATGTTGTCTAGGTATACACTAAAGCTTGACGGTTCAAAGATATCAAATCTATCGATTGACCGAGTATATCCGATATATGCTCACTACGGAAAGTTCAAAGGGAAACCTACTTATCCCGATGCAATTAGTCCTTAGTTGCGAATCACACAATTTTTTTTTTTATGTTCATCATTCCCCATTCATGTGGGGGATTGTTGGGGTTGAAGTGGTAGTGTGAATGGGAAATGAGGAAAGAAGGTGAAAAGGCAACTTTGGGTTATACGTAACGCTCCCAGCCCTTCCTATTGCTGCTTGACTGTCGCAATGTATGCATACAGGTGCCATAGGTTTGGGCCAAAAAGGAATGTCTTCTAAGAAATTCTGGAGCCATAGGCTTTCATTTTCATTTTGAAAATCCATTTAGAACCCAAAGGTTTATTTCCCGGAGGAAGATCAACCAATTCCCAGGTATGATTACTTAATATGGATTTTATCTCACTATTGACTGCCTCTTTCCAATATTGTGCTTCCGAGGAAGACATTGCTTCTTTGAACGTTTGAGGCTCATTTTTCAATAAGAATACCAGAAAATCTGGTCCAAAGGAAGTAGCTATCCTTTGACGTTTACTACGTCTTGGATTTTCTTCATCAAACGTACTTTCCTTTGCTTCTTTCCGAGGTCGCTTAGATTTTTCATTAGACGACTCACATTCCATTTTATACGGATAAATATTCTCAAAAAATTCAGCATTATCCGATTCAATTACCGTATTAATGTGAATATCAGGATTTTCTTATTTATGAACCAGAAACCTATATGCCTTACTATTTGTTGCATATCCTACGAAAACGCAATCAACGGTTTTTGGTCTAATTTTTACCTTTTTGGGTTTAGGAACTTGCACTTTAGCCAAACACCCCCACACTTTAAAATATTTTAAGTTAGGTTTTCTTCCTTTCCATTTTTCATATGGAATGGATTGTGTTTTGCTATGGGGAACTCGATTCAGTATTTGATTAGCTGTAAGAATAGCTACCCCCCCCCCCCCCCACACAAGTTCTGAGGTAAACCAGAACTTATTAATAAGGCGTTCATCATCTCCTTTAATGTTCTATTCTTTCTTTCTGCAATTCCATTAGATTGCGGTGAGTAAGGGGCAGTTGTTTGGTGAATAATGCCATTTTCCTAACATATTTCTTCAAAAGGAGATTCATATTCCCCGCCTCTATCACTTCTTATCATTTTAATCTTTTTGTTTAATTGCGTTTCAACTTCATTCTTGTATTGCTTGAATGCGTCTATTGCTTCATCTTTACTATTAAGTAAGTAAATATAGCAATATCTAGTACTGTCGTCAATAAAAGTTATGAAATACTTTTTTCCACCGCGAGATGGTATTGACTTCATGTCGCAAAAATTCGGAAGGAATGGCTGCTTATTTATAGCCAACGAATTCTGGATTGAAAGGGTGTGAAAGTGGCTGTTCACACTGCAGGTGGCTATTCGTGAAATGCAACCTCTCTTTGGTGGCTATTCGTGAAATGCCGCCTCTCTTTGGTGGCTGTTTAATTAACGCGGGAAAATTAAAAACGGAAATTAATTAATTTAACGTTACAAATAACGATCATTCAAAATATTAAATTCAGAATTTTTCACCTTGAAATCTTCTGCTTCATCTCCTTCTTCTTTCTGCATCATTACTTTCAAAACAAAGTAAGTCAAGGTCGTGTGATTTTCACCATTATTTTGAGTTCGCTGATAACTTAGTGGTTTGAAGTGCCGCTACCGCTAAGTTGGAAGTTTCGTTCTATCCTGGGAAGAATTTATCCGTTAACCTTGGGCAACAGTGAGGGGATAAGATTCTTTAAGGACACACAAGGAATTTGTGGGCTCGGAACATAATTCTGCCATTTCTGTTCATTTACTTTTCCTGTTTTTTAGTCACTTAAAAATTTCAGATTGTCTAACAAATAATACTTGTATTATTACTCATCATACAAAAATATTCATATTATTATTCATTGCATAACAATTCTTATATTATAATCACTACGTAATTAATCGTGAACCAAATGACCCCTAAGTACTAATGTAGTCCCAATTTATTTCACATTATCTTTTTGTTAGCTTCGAAAATATTGGTACATTTCTATATTTTAAAAATATAGTTAGGAATAATTTTTACTTTCATACTTTACAACTGCATGACTTGTTATAGGCGCACTACCAAATAAATTGCTTGTCACAATAGGATAGAGAGATCAATAATTTTGTCGTCTCTGAAAAATATTACTATAGTATATTTCAATTAATGTGGCATAGATTCTTATGAATTGAAATAAGACTGCAGTCCTTTTATATCCTCGTTTTACATCCACGTAGGAATGACACTAGCTAGCTTCTTTGAGCACTCTTATTTAAACACATCCAGTTTTTAAAAACTATTTAAAATTTAGCCAGTTTTGACAAATTTCAGAATGCTCATGCTTGTTGCGACCACCAGGGAGCTTGTTTGCTCCTATTTAAGTGCCTGTTTGGAAAGCCACATGGAAATTGGAATTGGATGTAATTACACACTTTGACATGTTTGTTTGACCAAGTAATTACTTGGTTGGTTAGGAATTGGGTGTAATTGGGAGAGAATAATTACACTCTTCAATTCTCATNTGCTTCTTTAAATTCCAAATATTTGAACTTTTCAAGAACCATTTTAATATAATGAGATTGAGACAAAGCTAGACCTTGAGGAGTCTGTAGGATCTTGATTCCCAAAATTGAATCTGCAACTCCTAAGTCTTTCATATCAAATTTACTAGTAAGCATGCGCTTAGTAGCATTTATGTTAGCAATATTGTTACTCATTATCAACATATCATCCACGTATAAACAAACAATGACTATTTGATTTGGAGTATTCTTAATGTAAATACATTTGTCACACTCATTGATCTTGAAACCATTTGACAACATTGTTTGGTTAAATTTCGCATGCCATTGTTTTGGTGCTTGTTTTAGTCCGTAAAGTGACTTGACAAGTCGACACACCTTCTTTTCTTTTCCGGGGACTACAAACCCTTCAGGTTGTTCCATATAGATTTCTTCCTCTAAATCCCCATTTAAGAAGGTCGTCTTTACATCCATCTGATGGATTTGAAGGCCATACACGGCGGCTAACGCTATTAACACCCAGATAGATGTAATCCTTGTTACCGGCGAGTATGTGTCAAAGTATTCAAGACCTTCTCGTTGTCTAAACCCTTTAACAACTAATCTTGCCTTATATTTGTCAATAGTACCATCAGCTTTCATTTTCCTTTTGAAAATCCATTTAGAACCCAAAGGTTTATTTCCCGGAGGAAGATCAACCAATTCCCAGGTATGATTACTTAATATGGATTCTATCTCACTATTGACTGCCTCTTTCCAATATTGTGCTTCCGAGGAAGACATTGCTTCTTTGAACGTTTGAGGCTCATTTTCCAATAAGAATGCCAGAAAATCTGGTCCAAAGGAAGTAGCTATCCTTTGACGTTTACTACGTCTTGGATTTTCTTCATCAAACGTACTTTCCTTTGCTTCTTTCCGAGGTCGCTTAGATTTTTCATTAGACGACTCACATTCCATTTTATACGGATAAATATTCTCAAAAAATTCAGCATTATCTGATTCAATTACCGTATTAATGTGAATGTCGGGATTTTCTGATTTATGAACCAGAAACCGATATGCCTTACTATTTGTTGCATATCCTACGAAAATGCAATCAACAATTTTTGGTCCAATTTTTACCCTTTTGTGTTTAGGAACTTGCACTTTAGCCAAACACCCCCATACTTTAAAATATTTTAAGTTAGGTTTCCTTCCTTTCCATTTTTCATATGGAATGGATTGTGTTTTGCTATGGGAACTCGATTCAGTATTTGATTAGCTGTAAGAATAGCTTCCCCCCACAAGTTCTGTGGTAAACCAGAACTTATTAATAAGGCGTTCATCATCTCCTTTAATGTTCTATTCTTTCTTTCTGCAATTCCATTAGATTGCGGTGAGTAAGGGGCAGTTTTTTGGTGAATATGCTATTTTCCAAACATATTTCTTCAAAAAGGAGATTCATATTCCTCGCCTCTATCACTTCTTATCATTTTTAATCTTTTTTGTTTAATTTGCGTTTTCAACTTTCATTTTTTGTATTGCTTTGAATTGCGTCTATTGCTTTCATCTTTATTATTT
>NW_017675034.1:11782-66474 GCF_001879085.1 Nicotiana attenuata
GGGGGGGGGGTTAAAATAATTGGGTGTAATTACATGATGTAATTACAAGGCAATCTTTCCAATTCCTTTTTTTTTCTCTTTCAATATTATATTGTTCTTTCATTGGAAACAAAGACGATAGAAAAACCAAAACATCTCTGTTTCACTTCTTCAGTTCCAGCACCGTCTCTGCTCCAGATAACCTTTTTTTCCCCCTTTTGTATTTCATATTTTCTAAATAGTTGATTCCTATTGAACTATTTTATTTATATAACTTCACGTTGCCTTGAGTTATAGTGTTGGAATCTTTACTTTTCGAAGTGTGAAATTTGGGTAGAACAATAATTTTAAATTTGGGCAGATCATTTGTACCTCACAACTAATGCATATAAATACTGTTTCTTGTTATATTCAGTTTTCATATTGTGTAGTGTATTATATTGAAAAGAGAAAAAATATATTTGTATAAAAAAAAGTGGTACTATTTGTGTGTGGAAAGAAATCTTTGTGTTTTCCTTGATTTATGTCATTAAGTTTTCCCTGATTTATGCCATTAAAATAGAAATGGAGAACCTTAATATATTAGAATATTTACTTTAAAGTAAGTTGCTCATCAGCTCTTGGATAATCAATTATCAATTTTCTGTGCAATTATAGATGAATCACTATGCTTTGTTCATATTCTGCCACGTATATCCTTTACCTCTTGTCCGACTTGATTATGCATATATGAATCTCATATACATATTGAAGAATCATATAATTATATTTATGTAGGATGTTAACTAACCAAAACACCTAAGGTAGGAATACCATACACCAAACGGAGTGAAGTTCAAGACGAGCATTTTATTTATTTTATTGCTGAACAAGTTAAGTTAGGAAGAACGCAACAAGGAAGCTTAACAACCGAGGGATGGGATGGTGTAGAAAGAAAAATGAATAAGTTATATGGAGACAAATTAAATAAGACGAAAATGAAAAATAGGATGAGAACCTTGAAGAGAACTTATGCTACTATGAAGAGGATTTTCAAAATGAATTTTTTGAGGAGGAGATAACTGGCGAAAAAATTACTACACCTGCTTCTGAAGATGCGCAGTCTATTGACCATGTATATCTTGATCAAAACATAAGCTTCACGAGTACTGAAACAACTCAATCAATTGGTCAAGATAAGAGAGCAGGAAAAGGACGTTTAGCTGAGGAACAAACTTTGGCATCTCGTCCCAAAAGAATTAGGAACTCTATTGGAATTAGTTTGGCAAAATCTGTTGATAGATGGACAACCATAGCTGAAGAACAAATAAGGCTACAACATGAACCAAAAATACTTCTGCGGAGAAATTAATGTCTTTGATAATGGAACTAGAATTGGACGACACATGGAATACACGAGTTATTGATCTCCTTACAAATTAGAGAAATGCTGAATTCTTTGCTGCTATGGCTCCTCCGCTTAAAAATAAATGGGTCATGCACAAACTTGAATTATATGATTGATGCTGTTAGTGTTGTGCTTTTGTTGTTCGGATGAAGTTATAAATTAGTATCTTATTTTCTTTTGGATTATGTTAACTGTTAATTGCAGACATGAGCACCTTATATTTTTGCTTATCCTTTATATATTATGTGAAAATCATGGATTTTAATCCATCAATGGACCATCAATGCTTTATATAGCTTCTTCCTGTTTTGTTCTTTTCATTAATTGCTACAATGAGCTCCATGGACCTACGCTTATCTTATTTATTTTTGAAAGCATTATGTTTTCTCTTATGCTATTACAGTTGTAAATTTTAATTTTTTCATGTCATATGGGATGGAAAATGAAGACCAATTCATGATGTTCCTTGCAAAATGTGTGCTTTTAGTTAGCATTATTGGAAAATATTTAGGTATTGGACCAAAAGAAAGAGTGCACCACTCAATTTTAACTGGAGTAGAGTTTATTAAAAATTTGATTGAAGGACATTCCCGTGGATGCTATGACCTACTACTTATGAATGTCGGATGTTTCTTACAACTTGCAGATGAGATGAAAACAAGAGGTGTATTACTGATTCAAGAACGGTTAGAGTTGAGGAACGATTGGCCATATTTGTGTTTATATTAGCTCATAATGACAGAAATAAAGTCGTACAAAATCTTTTTCAACATTCAGGAGAAACCATTAGCCATTATTTTAACAAGTGTTTGAAAGCTTGTCTACGATTAGGAAAATACTATGTCAAGCAAGCAGAAAAAGGTGTCCCGCAAGAGATATCGTCTAATCCACTTTTCTATCCTTGGTTCAAGGTTAGTATTTAGTATTACATTCTACACTTATTAACAATATTATTAATTATTTGTGCAATATCTTAAAACTATTGTAAATTTTTGAAGGATTGTATTCGAGAATCGAGCTATCGATGGAACTCATATTCCTGCATTTATTTTTATGGAAGATCAACCAAGATATAGAAATCGTAAAGGAGTTCTTTCTCAAAATGTCCTTGCTGTGGTAGATTTTGATATGAATTTTCAATACGTGCTTGCTGGCTGGGAAAGCTCTGCTTCAGATTCTAGAGTATTAAGAAATGCCGTTTGGGAGAGATCAACAAATAAGTTGAAAATTTCAACTAGTAATTTACAAATAATTCATATATTTATTCATTTTTTATTATCTTTTTTTTATTTAAAATATTGAACTTGTACTTGTAACTTTGTAGGAAAATATTATATAGTTGATGCAGGCTATACAAATACAAAGGGCTTTTTAGCACCTTATCGTGTAGTACGATATCATTTGAGAGAATGGAGCAAAACACAAGCTCCACAAAATGCTCGCGAGCTTTTTTACTTAAGACATTCAAAACTTTGAAATGTGGTGGAGAAGACATTTGCTGTTTAAAAAAAAAATTTCCTATATTGTTAACTCCTCCTCCTTATACTATCAAAAAACAAGGCTGGATTGTGCTAGCATATTGTATACTTCACAATTTTATTCGTAAGTGGAACTGGGAAGATGCATATTTTGAAGAGCACATGGAAAAGGAAATAGAAGATTCTCATAATTTGGATGATATTGATTCAGATTCAGATGATGAAGAACTTGGACGAGGCCGGACTAATATTGACAAACAATATATGTGCAATCTAAAAGATGGAATAGCTCATCAGATATGGTGTGCTAGATCAATTAGATAAAATTTTATATACATCGCTATTATGAGAATTTTGTATGAGAAAGACTTGCGAAAAAAACAATTTATATTTTACTCATTTGTTTTCTAATCAATAACATAAATATTAACTATGAAAAAATATATTTTATAAGCTCATATCTATCTTTTCTTTTTTATTCAAATGAGTTGGTAAGGGATTTTGATTTGTTATTGTAATTTTCATTGTTCTCTTTTAAGTTACAATTTTATTTATAGAAGATACCAATTATTTTTATAATACTATGTATTGCTTTATAATTATTTAATATATTTTCTTATAGAAGAATATATATTTTTAATATATAATAATTTAATATCTATGATACATATAAATATTTATCATACAATGAAAATTATTTACATATTAATTTGAAAAAATATTTATTTATTTATGTAATTGCACTTGTACAACCAAACATGACACATGTAATTACACTGTAATTACATCATGACAAACAAACATGCCATTATAATTACAATACTATGTAATTACCAGGTTGTGTGATTACTACCCTACTAATTACACAGCCAAGTAATTACGCAGGGCTTTCCAAACAGACCCTAAATATATCCAGTTTTTAAAAGGAAAATTTTCGTTCCTATACCATATAGGAAACTATATTACCAAATATGTTCATAGTTTGCATATTACCCTTCATGCTAATAGTATTTTTACAAAATATAGACAATGCATTAAATAAGGGATCATTGTAGCTGTAGGCTTCCTTATTTAGGCGCGCTAAAATTGGGGGATTAAATATTCTTCCAGATCTTCCACAACGCAAATCACGCATATTAATCTTCTTCGTCAGTTTCATTTCAAATTTAGCGTCTCTGTTTTTTCAATACACTATGTTTCAAACTTTTTTCTGATTTCACAAATCGAAAACGACTAAATCTTCTACAATTCTTCTACAACAACAACAACAACAAACCCAGTTTGATCCCAACACAATTCTTCTACATCAAACGCAATTATGTCCAAATTTCAGTAATACAAAGCAAAGGAAAAGAGAGCAGCAATTCCACCATTGACAGCCATTAAAAAGCTTTGAATTCAAATTTGGGTTTTCAAAAATCATTATTTGTTTGGATTGGGTGTTGTTGCAAACAATTGGGAATATGGTTTGGAGTTTATATCTCAATTTTGAGGGGTTTTGGTGAAGATTAGACTTGGTTTTGGCTGAATTTCGGATTGAAACTCGAAGAAGAAGAAGAAGATGAAGAAGACATGACATACATTATTTGCAGAAATAGTAGAAAAATTATATTCTGTAGTTTATTTATTTTTCTTTTATTCATTTAACTATTGTATGAAAGTTGAACAATATTGTATAAAAATTATATTTAAGTGGTATTATATTGTAGTTGTATATAACTTAGTAGAAATAATGTAATTGTAGATAATTTATAGATAAGTTGTATAATATATAGTTAGTTGTATGAAAATTATTTTTACTATGTATAAATCAGATACAAAATATACAAAAGACATATTATATAAATTTTGTATAAAATTTGTATGTAAGTTTTATGTTGTTGTAGTTGTATTTCACTGGGTGGAAATAATGTGTGAAAGTTGTAGAAAATTGTAGATAAGTTGTATTCCTCTATAACGGGAGATGTTGGCATATCAAGTAACTTTAGTGTTCCAGACGAACATGCATGAAAATAAAGATAAATTGTGTTATGAACAGTTTGTAGAAAATTTGTAGATAATTTGTAGAAACATTGAAATTCTGTATTTTCATATTATTTTTTCAAATGATATGCAATTTTATTGTAGAATAAATGTAGAAAAGAAGCCATTGTGAGTCTTATTTGACTCATTCCTCACATTCAACCTATTCTACAAATTCACGCCTCTTTAAATACAATACAACCATACTTTCTTGAATTTAAAGGTATAGCAATCTATATAACTTAAAAAACATCTTCTCCTCTGCACAAGTTAGCTCCAAAACAGACGAAGTGGGATAACAAGCTCCCATCAAAACTTTTAACACAAAAGCTCAAAAATAAATAAATAACAGTCTACAATTTTTCTACAATTGCTGCAATATAATGTATGTCATGTCGTCTTCTTCTTCTTCTTCTTCTTCTTCTTCTTCTTCTTCTTCTTCTTCTTCTTCTTCGAGTTTCAATCTGAAATTCAGCCAAAACCAAGTCTAATCTTCACCAAAATCCCTCAAAATTGAGATATAAACTCCAAACCATATTCCCAATTATTTACAACAAGACCCAATCCAAACAAATAATGATTTTTGAAAACCAAAATTTGAATTCAAAGCTTCAAAGTTTTTTAATAGCTGTCAATGGTGGAATTGCTGCTCTCTTTTCCTTTCCTCTTATATTACTGAAGGAACCCGAAATCATAACCATCAAATCGACCTGGCTTGTGCTCATCTTCCCCGGGCACAAAAACATTGGGACAAGATTGCAGAGGTGCCGACAGTGCCTTGGCTATGGAAGAAATAATGGGATTTTGATACAGAAATCATGGGTGTGGGAGGGAAACGTGGGTGAAGGTGTGAGAATTGGAGAGAGAAACGTGGGGGGAGTGGTATTAGAAGGAATATACGGTACCATTAAATTAGGAGTGTAATTAATACCCTTAAAAACCACTAATGGTATATAATTGGTAATTAGGTATACTAAATGTAATTATATCAAACCTTAAACATTGAGGGTAATATAGTTTCCTATATGGCATAGGAATGTAAAAATTCCTTTTTAAAAACTATTTAAAGTTCAACCAGCTTTGACAAACTTGAGACTGCTCAAAACTTCACGGTTGAAGTTAGGCTTTTACAGAGCTTAACTTCATATTGACAAGCCGAAGTTGACTTTTAGGTGATTAAACTTTGGAATTTTTACCTCCTATAGCAAAAGTTGATACCTTATTTATTTTAAATAAATACCCTTTTTAAAAAATTATATTCCAGCTACTGTATTGGGAAAAAAGTTGAATTTATATTGAAGATGACGTGGCATGACACGTGGACTGGACAAGTGGTCAAAGCGTAACAGTTGGGAAAAAGGTACGGGAAATAACAGGTACGGGAAGAAGAAATGAAATAGGCACGAGAAGCAGTTTAGACACGAGTCTCGAACCAATTCGAAGTCATTTAAAGCCAGCAGGTCGAAAGGCATTGAAGACATGAATCTGAAGACAAAAAGGAGTCCAAATTCAGTATTAAATACCTGATACGTTAGAAAATTGGTATTTAATAGGAATGATTGTGTAACGGCTCATTTAATGTCATTTATTGTCTATAATCGTCTCATTAAAGCTTAGATTTATTTCCTTTACCTAGAATCAACTATAAAAGGAGGAAATTGTATTGGAAAAAGGACATAACTTATCTCATACTAAAATAAGAACTTTTGCTTACTGCTTTATTATTATTCACAGAAAGCCTATTATTATTTTGGTCTCTTGATTATCAGTAACCCGATTTTTCATCTCCAATTCTAACATTATCCAAAAAATTTATTTCTTAGGCGAAACAGCTACCTTTTTGATTTTTATAGCCAAATATCTATTTATGGTTACCTCCTACCCTTAAGCCATAAAATACTCTTTGTATTATTTTTCTCACTCATTCTTTCATATTTTTGCCGCTTTCTTCTCCTCTTTTTCTTCCTTGTTATTTCCTTGTACGCCACCAAAAACCTATAAGCTTTCTCCTTCTTCTTCCTTTCTACTTTCAGAAAATTAGACAAAGCCCCAAATTCAAAAAATGACATCTTTCGCAGAGGCACCACCGGGGAACGAAGCAGCAGGGGTAAAGATCTTCAAGACCAAGTGTGCTCCAAATTTTGAGAGTTTCGAGTCAGAATCGCGGCCCTCTTGACGAGACGACATTAGGATTGTTCTTGAACAAAGATGACGGAGTTTGGGGCTGAGCAACTTGAAAGAGTTGAGGGTTTTTGCTCGACGGCGAATTCGCCGGAAATTAGGGTTTGTTCTTGAACAAAGAAGACGGAGTTTGGGGCTGAGCAACTTGATTTTCTGTTAATATATTTCAATGTATTTTCGACGTATCACGTTGTATTTTCATGTATTTCATTGTATTCATTGTCTTTTTTTCATTGTAATTCAATGTATCTCGCTGTATTCCATGTATTTCATTGTATTCACTATCTTTTTTTCATTGTATTTCAATGTATCCCGTTGTATTCTATGTATTTCATTGTATTCATTGTCTCGCTATATGCCATGAATGTATTCATATATTTTTTTAATTAATATAATTTATGTATTCAGATGTATTATATAATATTTTGAAGATTGCTATGTTTTTGGGGTATTTTTCGGTTGAGAATCTTTTTTATAACTGGAAAAATAAATTTTGTGTGTTATAATTGAGTTTGTTGAGTTATATTAGGAGTCTATTATGTTAATTGATTCACTTTTCGTTTAAAAATAGTGTAATCCCCTGTTTCACGCCGTGAATACAGTCGAATACAATAATCTGTCCAGCTGTAATTCCATGTTTCACGCCATGAATACAGTCGAATACACTCGAGTACAACAACTGATTAGTTGGACTTCCCTGATTCACGCCTATTTTTGCTACTGTATTCATGAATACAATAGCTTAAATACATCTAATACATCTTATAACAACAGAAAACGTATCTACAATCCGTAATATAGCAAATGGTATCTATAGATAGCTAATTACCACTAAAAGATAGTGCTTTATGAAAATTTCTCTTAAACTTTTAACACTTTATTAATTTCGAATATTCTTTAAATAAGGGTCCTAAAAACGGCTATTTGTGCACTATCCCCTACATCCATGGGTTTATTTACCAATAATGGGGTCAATATTATGTTCTATGAAAGAATTATCAAAATAGTCGTTAACCAGTTGCTTAAATTAAAAATAATCATCGTATGTATAATATATGTATAAATAGATATACCTTAAAAAAAAGTAAATAGTAAATCGGAGGGCTATTTGTGCAAACATCTCTATCTGAAAACCCAACCCATTATTTCAGCATTTATTCTCCGACACTCTCTAATTCCCTTCACTGTGGTTTTTGTGCATAGCAGAGAGGAGAGAAAGAAGCGGGAAAAGATGCAGAAGAGACAGAGCGGAGGCGGAGCAGCCGGTGGCTCCGCCACTCCGGTAGCAAAGAGAGGCCGTCCGGTCGGCAGTGGAGGCAGCAACGCTGCCGCTGCATCTGCTGCCTCCAGTGCTGCCGCCGACTCGGTAGCTCCCCCAACACTCCTCGGCCCTTCCCTTCATGTTCATTATGCCTTCGCTGGTTAGTTGCCTTTATCATATGTGTATTCTACTGAATTTTGAAAGCGTAGTCCTTAAATTGATAGCCTTAGAATGGTTTTACAAGTGTAATTTGAAGTAAATTATTACTCCCTCCATCCCAAATTAACTGTCACTTTAACTCAAAAAATATTATCCCAAATAATAGTCACTCTAGGAATTCAAGACTGAATTTGTTAATTGTTTCCAACTACATCCTTAATATTAAAGAAGTATATTAGTTCTTTTTAATACTGCTCAATAATCAAACTACATTTAATAGGTGTAACTTAGTAAATATATCTTTTATTTTATTGTTTTCTTAATGAGCATGAAAAGAGCTAAAACAACAGTTAAAATAGGACGGAGGGAGGTAAAAGTTTGAGCGTTTGTACTATGAGTTGCGTTATGTATGACGGAAGATGTACCTTGGAATAGTCTTCTCAGGGTTTGGCACTATTGAAGCATTTAATAAGTAATTGCAGGTAACTCTATTTAATAAGCATTGATTGACAAACCAATTGCTTAAAAGAACATTGATTGGTAACCAATGATAAATGGTAAGTAACCTCAGAGGCGAGCCAGGGTTTTGTATTTTAGAATGACGACTTCAAGTGTTAATAACTGGGTTCTAAACTTAATATTTTTACATATTTAATGAATTATTAACATAAATATACTGTTTGAGCAAAAACTACTGGGTTTGGCCGAACCATAGCCGGGCTTCTAGATCCGCCCAGATAACCTGCTATAATAAATCTTAAAGCTTTTGTATGCCTTTTGCCTGTAATAACACAGTTATCACCAAGTGTTTTAGATGGAATTCGAAGTTGGGTTCTTCAGGTTGTTACTCCTCTAGGAAATCCCTTTGGGAAAAGAACTTTACTCTTCTAGTACTCTAACTGTAACATTCCAACAAGTTGGTCAACACAATGTAAAAATATTTAAGTATTTTTTGATCCACATAAGGTACCATTGGCGTAAGATGAAACATGATTCATGTAAATTGAAGGCTTTTCGGAAAAATTAATTGAGCCGTTGAATTTGAGGAAATAATACAGGCATTTGTAGAAGATGATGATGTGGAAAATATGTTGCATTTTCCAGCTGCTTATGCTTATGACAATCTTTTATTCTTCTTTACAGAACAGAATAATAAAAGGATTGTTCTGGCACTTCAAAGTGGATTGAAGAGTGAGCTGACGTGGGCATTAAACACTCTCACTTTACTATCATTCAAAGAGAAAGATGAAGTCCGGAAAGATGCAACCCCTCTTGCCAAAATTCCTGGGTTGCTGGATGCTCTACTTCAAGTTGTATGTTTCTCAATGTTTGCAGTGCAACTTGCGGTTCATAAGTAACTTTTTATTAGTTTACCCTATTTACTGTCATAGTGATGGCATTGATCTGTTGAACAGATAGATGACTGGCGTGATATAGCCTTACCAAGGGTGCTTGTCAAGACACCACGTGTTCGACTCTTGGGTGCAAATTCAGCTGTTACTGGATTTGGAAATGAATATGAGGCCTTGAACTCAAATAATCCCTTATCCCATCCTAGGTAATTCAGCATGCGCCTTCGCCCCCTCCATCTTCTTCTGGTTTCCTTTGGTTGTAAATCTTAATTTTCCGATGCACGAGATCTGCATTGCAGAATTCCTAGCCTATATCTAATTGCCTGCATTACTTAATCCATTTATCCTTGACCACAGTGCTGGATCTGGATCTTCCAAAGAGGCATCTTTTCATAAGAGTACTTCCAAGACTCGCCCTGGAGCCTGGAGTTTTGAAGAAGATGGCCTATTTAATTTGGATGAGGAGGGGCGGGCAGAGAAGCAGCTGTGTGCTGTTGCTGCTTCAAACATTATCCGCAACTTCTCTAACATGCCAGATAATGAAGTCATCATGGCGCAGCATAGGCACTGCTTGGAAACCATATTTCAATGTCTTGAAGATTATGTTACAGGTGGGAAATAGATTTAGACTTAATGTTTTAAGTTTTTCTGTGTTCGGTTGTCATCTATCATGTGGTGTTTTGTATTATGTTCTTATCTAAGACATTTGCTGTATCTTCTGAAACTATCTTCCTGGTTATAATTGAGAAGAATGTTGATCGTTAATGATGTCTGTAATTGACTTGTTAGACCAATAAATACTGTTGAGAAAGTTCCTCTCATTGAAGAGGGAAAGTCTCCTGTTTATTCCTCGGAAACCTCCCTAAGAATTCAGCACATTCCAAAGTTCTCATAGTCAAATTCCCTAGCTGTTTAGTCACCCTTTTACTGTTGTTACTTGTTAACCTATTGAAAGTGTATGACTTATGTGGCTTCACTCTTATCCTTTCCGATGAAAAGCATCAATTTGAGATTCATGTGATTGCTTGGCATAATCTTAAAAAAATTGCTTGAACTCTGTTGGAGTGACGAATACATTGACTTAGTCTAGCCATTTTAGTTGTTTCTTAGTCTTAAAATACCGTCTTGCCCTATTCTATATTTTCTTATAATGTTGTATATGAATTTGCATGGCATGCCCTTCCGCTAGAATTCTTTCGTCTTTGGTTATCTTACCATCTTATTCCTAGCATGCCTTTCGTCTTTTTGTTATCTTACCTTGCTGTTGTTACTGGTTGTGTTACTGTTTCCTTTTGCATCTTTCCTTGAGCCGCGGGTCTATTGAAAACAACCTCCCTACTCTCACAAGGTAGGGGTAAGGTCTGCGTACACACTACCCTCCCCAGCCCCTTGTGGGGTGAGATTTCACTGGGTTGTTGTTGTTGCCCTTCTACCAAAAAATAGAAAAAATAAATAAACCTTTAAAATGGAAAACGAACAAATTACTTGGTCCTATTTCGTGAAGAAGATAGGAGAATGGTATGTGATTTGTTATGCTTGAATGTCAGATGCTCTTGCTTATAATGTTTTCTTGACTCATCCATTTAAAACATGTTCTGTTCTACCTATTCTGATTTTGGACTTCTTATTTGACAGAGGATGAGGAACTTGTCACAAATGCCCTCGAGACTGTAGTGAATTTGGCACTGTTGCTGAATCTTCGGATCTTTAGCTCCTCAAAACCTTCTTTTATAAAAATGACGTAAGCATTTGGCTTGTCAGTTGTTTGCTTTGGTATTATTAGGTCTAATACAAGTAGAGACTTTTTTCTGTAATGGTATTTTCTAAATTGAGTTGTTTGTTCCTTGATCCAGGGAGAAACGTGCAGTCCAGGCTCTCATGGGAATGCTGGGATCTGCCGTGAAGGCCTGGCACGCTGGCGCTGCTGAATTAATTGGTCGTCTTATAATAAATCCCGACAATGAACCTTTCCTACTTCCTTTTGCTTCACAGGTTGATATTCCTTTTGGCAACTGAAATACTATATTTCCGTCTGTACCTTATGAATGCTCAGTAAACTCACTAAACACAATTCATGGGACATGCAGATATATAAACGTTTAGTCGATATAATGAGCCTACCACCTACTGATGCTCAAGCAGCTGCTGTAGGTGCATTATATAACCTTACAGAAATAAATATGGACAGTCGTTTGAAGCTTGCCAGTGAACGATGGTGAGAGAAACTTTTTGACCTATTAATAGGCCATATATTACAGTTACTTTCAATCTGAATGACTTACTCACCGCATATAACTTCAGGGCAATTGATCGACTGTTGAAAGTGATTAAGACACCACATCCAACACCAGAAGTTTGCAGGAAAGCAGCAACTATTTTGGAAAGCCTCGTGTTGGAGCCACAGAACAAGCCCCTCTTACTGGTGTATGAAAATGCTTTTGCAGAGATGCTCTTTGGGGATGCAAGGTACTCGGACATATTTGCAAGGATATTATATGAACTAACATCACGGCCAAGCAACAAAGTCGCATCAGCTTGTGGGATCTGGGGCATGTAAGCCCAAAGTGCCGTCGTGGGTAGATTTCTGCTGACATCCTGCTGTAAATATTGTTCAACTTGAATATTTATTAGGTAAACATGCCTTTTTATTTCTCTAAGCACTAATTAACGCGTTGTATTGCATGGCTCCCACTAGTTAGCTCTTAAATGCAAAACCCTTTGGCATATGTTATAGAATTATAGTTCTTGGCGGTAGTTCTTTCTCCTTAAGGCGAGTGCACTAATTATGGGCTAGTCCTCAGGGCTTTGGTTCAGTAGTAAGGATGTTGCACATGGTGTGTTGGTTAGACACTTGTTATAGCTTGATCCTTGTCGCGGTATTTAAGTTGGAAGGATAATACAAGTGTGGGCTTATACACCCGATTTCTTCAGCTGAAATTGTACGAGAAGTCTGCAGGGGATTCTCCGATGTGAAAATGAAAAAGGTACACGAATTAGGGGCTAAATGTTGAGATATGAACTGAATAAAACTGAAGTAGTCTCTTTCGTACTGTAAAGAATTTGTGAGACTATATTTTCCCTTACCCTATATATGCACAACTTAAATTTTTTTGATTAAATTGCTTACCACTAAAGTAATTTTGTATCTATACTATACCTCTGTCTGCTGTCTCTGATGACTTATTTCAAGTATGCCAACCCACAAGCCCACAAGCCACGTGAAAATAGCACGGACTAGCCAGTTTTTGGACTGGTAATTGAAAAAATAGCCAGCTTTTGCAAAGTCATTGAAAAATAGCCACTATTTTGCTGCAACACGGAAAGTTCCAGCTTAATATATTGGAAATTGGTGCACCTGTGTATGAACTTCCATCATATTATGCTGGAATATTTTCCGGATTTTGAATAGTATTTTCGTTCAAATTTATCTTTACATGAAAATTGGTTAATTTTCGATTACTTTTGAAACTGTGGTTATTTTTCAATTACCACTTGTAAATTTGGTTATTTTCGAATTTCACCCATGAGAAATTGCTAAAAGATTGACAAATCAAAAATAAAATAAAATACAGGTATACTTGAGAGTGACTCCCTAAAGTGTGATAATGAAGTTGCCTCTAAATATGCAGCAAATTATCTGACTACAGCAAGTTTACAACGTGGGTTGCATTACCTGTCCCTTCAGATAAACACCCCCCCCCCGAAAAAAAGAAAGAAAAAAAACCCACTGTAACTGCAGCTATTTCCTGCTCTTTATGTCCTTAAAAGGCGAATTCAGGATTTTTATTTGATTGTTGCGATCGTTAAGGTTCTTAGCACTGTAGTCATTATAGTTTTAATTTTATGAGTTTAGATTTAATACGTGATGAATTTTTCTGTGAATTTTCACATAAAAATCTATGCTACGCATAAATTCAGATGAACTCGGTGCTGGATCTGTCCCTGTTTATGGCCACCTTCTTGTTACCTTCCCCTTCTCATCTCAGCCATACAAACAGTTGGTTCCATTTTGCTCAGCTATTTGCATGTTCATCCTTACCTTCACTTGAGATTTTTGTGAGTTTTCACATAGAAATCTATGCTCTGCCAAGAAAATACTAGATGTAGATGAACCGATTCTCGACCCTTTGACTTAGGATTAGTCCGTTCTATTTCTCAATGGGGTGGGGAAGGGATATAACTAAGCGGTAGAGTGTCACCTTGACGTGGAGGAAGTGTTAAATGAGAATGGATAAGAGGCTCGTGGGATTGACATGAGGGAGCAGGGATGGCTATATTTCTGATGCTGGAGCCGCCCCATGTGTGGGCCACTTCTTGTCAGCTTCCCCTTCAGCGTACAAACAGCTGGTTCCATCTTTCTCAGCTATTTGCACGTCACCTTCATTTGATGCATTTATTACTTTAGATTTAATACAAAGTTCTAGAGTCACTTGACAGTATACCGCATATACAGCTAGTGATATTGTTGAACAATCACATCCTATGAAAAATGGCTTTCCCTTCGTCGTATTTTATCTAAAGGTCACAATATTTAAGAAATTAAATACGTAAGAATTTTGACATGTAAGTCAAATATATGTGAACTAACAAAATTATCATTTTGAACTAGTGTGGTGAGAGTTTCATGTGTTTTTTATATTCTCCCTCCTTATAAAAGCATGAACTTTTATATCAATAAGTCCCAATAAGTCATGTCATTAATGGGAAAGCATGTAGTGTAAAATTGGGTACGTTTCAATGATGCTAGTTTTGTAACTATGGTCTTATCCACTCTTGAAATCATGTGGTTGGGTTTGCGAACACATACCCAGTGAAATTCTACAAGTGGGGTTTGGAGGTAGTGTATATGCAAACATTACCCCTACTTTTGTGAAAATAGAGAAGTTATTTTCGATACACGTTCGGCTCAAGGAAAGCATAATCCCATCAGTCATGCAAAGGAAAAACGATAGTGGAGTCAAGAAGCAGTAACAACCGCAAGAAAATAAGAGTAAGGTTTGAACAAAATTTGGAATACATAGCTTAATAAAGAATTTACTTTGGCCAATTTTGCATTACCTATTATACAATCATCAGGAAGAAATATTGATAGAAAACAGAAACTGTGATAAAGGGTAGCCCGGTGCATTAAGCTCCCGCTACACGCGGGTTCCATGAAAATATTGACAAAAAACAGAAGGTGTGGTATCACTTTTATAAATAATTAAACAACATTGTACAAGGAAATCTTTTAGGTAACAAAGAATGATAGTAAATAGTAATAGATAACTTTTGCTTTGGTAAAAAATAAAAACCATTTTCAAGAATCAACTGATTGTCACAATTCTAGGCACTTCAACTGGGAAATCATCAATTTCATCCATCCAAGGATTCTTCTCTTTAGCAGGATTAATAGTCCTCAAAGCTTGCCAAACAGCACTGTTACACTTAAATCCTGAGCCAAATGCAATTTGCCATGTTCTATCTCCTTTTCTTATTCTCCCTTTAGCTTCAGAATAAGCCAATTCATACCACAAAGAACTACTTGAAGTATTACCAAACCTATAAAGTGTCATTCTTGATGGCTCCATATGCCACTGGCTGAGCTCGAGATTCTTCTCGAGCTCAGCCAGCACGGCCCTTCCACCGGCATGAATACAGAAATGCTCGAATGCCAACTTGAAATCCGGTATATAAGGCTTGATTTTCATCTTGAAGATTTTTCTCGCGACTAATGTCATGAAAAAAAGGAGTTGCTCGGACATAGGTAGGACTAATGGCCCGAGCGTTGTGATGTTGGTTTTTAATGCTTCCCCTGCAACGGCCATTAGGTCCTTCGATAGGGCAACACCAACCTCCTTATTCTCGTCCTCCTCCTGGAAAACGCAGCCATAGCTCCTGTCATCTGCGCCTTTGTGTGTACGTACTGTGTGAATGAGCTTGTATTTTGAACGACGACGATCTGATGATCTGTTTGATAGCAGTATTGCAGCACCTCCCATTCTGAATATGCAATTTGAGACAAGCATTGATCTATTGTTGCCAAAGTACCAATTGAGTGTTATGTTTTCCATGCTCACTACCAGTGCATAGGAATTAGGATTGACCTGATATACAACATTGACAAAATTAGATAGTTAGCCTTAGAAATATTAATATTTGATATATATATATATATATATATATATATATATATATATATATATTTTCTATAACAACATTTCACTATAACAGCAAAAAGATAGAAGAACAAACGAGGCTGTTATAGAGAAATTTGACTGTACTATGTGAAGGGAGAAAGTTAATGAAACACTTTTTGAGGAGTGGAACAAGCATAAAAAACTGGCAGGTAGCAGACATTGAACATTAATGTGTTCATTCCACTTGAACTACATTAATTCTTGGAAACCAATTTCCACTATAGATTATACTACTTTCCACCTAGGGGCAGATCCAGGATTGCAGTGAACTCGTTATATTGTTAAAACTATGGATTCATATTTAACATTTGTATTAAAATTTTAATAGGTTTTTACGTATATATATCAATACTCTGTACCGAAAGTTATGAGTTCAGTAGATCTTAGACTACATCTGCCTCTGTTTTCCACTTGCATATGTTATTTATCTTTTAAAATTTCTGAATAACTCTTAAGAAAAATATTTAATAGCCGTAAATCATAAAATGTTAAATATTTAAAATGTCAAATATTTTGAAACTAATTTAGTTTGTCAAAAACAACTAATATTTGGGACCGGATACAATATCACATCTCCCTCCCTATAATGGTTATCAAGGAGAAAGGAGTGAAGAAAAGGATGTAGAATAACCATTATCAAACTCAAAAGTACAATAAATTGCGAGAGCCAAAAAAAAGAAGTGTTTAAGTTCTATGCACTGTCACTAATATGGTAACTAACCTACTATTATAGGTCAAGATTCAACAACGACAATAACAAACTTAGTATAATCCCACAAAGTGGAGTCTGGGAGGATAGTGTGTACAAAGATCTTACCCTACCTTGTGAAGGTAGAGAGGCTGTCTGTAGCTTGCCTTCCCTCCTTCTCACTTTGGAAAGATTTTTCAGTATTTTCTTATGATGGCCTGGTCGAGAGAGTACGATACATCGGTGTAAAGCAAGGAGAATTGGTTTTCCCACCTTAAAGTACCGAGCATTTTAGGGGTCTAGAATTTCCTTTAGTTCGTTTATGACTATAATATAAATAATAGGAGTAGGGGGGCGCTAGTGAGCAAGAAAACGGATGCGCTAAGGCGCAACTTCGTGCGGCTGCTACGCCCTTGCTTCTTTCCGATAGACTCTCGGCTCAAGGAAAGATGAAAAGGAAGCAGTAACAACAAGTAGTAATAACAAGCAGTAATAATAGCAAGATAAATGATTGACTGAGGAAGCAACAAACCTGTAATAGTTGTTTGGCAAGGTCAATAGAAATGAGTCCAGCACTACAACCCATACCACCAAGATTATAGCTCATAACATTGCCCCTCATCTTGTAATGGTTAACAATCATAGCAGAAAGTGAAGGAGTTGGATTAAACAAGCTGCAATTCACAACAAGAATCCCAATATCCTTAGCCTTCACTCCGGTTTTCGCCAATAGTTCATCAATAGCACCAAACATCACCATTTCAGCTTCTTTCCTCGCCTCGACCATACTAGGCTCTGCAGGCACTCTCAGAAGCGCCTCCGGGAGATATGTCTTTTGTCCCAATCCTGATCTCTCTAATATCTTCTTTTGAAACGCTAAATTCTCCTCAGTGAAAATCCCGGCTTGTTTTGACCTCTCCATAAAAATTTCCTTAGGACACATAACTTTTGGCTCAAGCTTGTAACATGAAAAATCCACTAAGTACACTTTCCTAGGCCTTGTCATAAAATAAAGTGTACCTAAAAATACCACTAGAGCAGAGCAAAAAATTACTGTGACAAGATTGAATTTCAACTTATCCCATAATTGGACTAAATCTTCCACTGAAATAGTCATAAGATGAACTAAAAGTACCCCTAAAATTGGAACCAAACACACATACATAGCATTGGTAATCAAATAATGATAACCAAGTTTCACATATTTGAGCCTAACTGATAGAAGAAAATTAGGAAGATTGTTATTTCTTCTTTCACTTTTAGCCTCAACCGAAACTCGTCCTGCTTCAGAATTCTTGTTTTTCTCATCCCCCATCGTTAAAATAATCAAGAATCGAAATAGAGACTACCCTCAAATCAAATACACTTTGAGAAGAGAAGTAAACTTTTTTTTTTTTTTTTGGGATTTTTAGATGAAAATAAAAGATACCCAAGTGAGAAAAATTGATGTAGAGGTTGAATAAGAAAGAGTTTTAGATGTGTTGGGAAGGAAAATGGTGAAATGGTGCGTTAACTTAAAGGGTGCATGAGCAGCAAAAGAGGGGGAAGGCGGGTGCAACTACCCCAACGAACTTTTAATTGTATGCAACTATTGTGGCATTCAATTTGCCAGTTGGGGAAAATATTATATATTATTATTACTATATTATATACTAATTGCGTGTATAAGTTTTTCTTCGATATATGTGATTGGAATTTGACCGATTTTACGAATCATTACAAATGTTATTTTAGTTATATGGTCGTTTTTATGAAATATTGATACACAACACACGAAACCAGTAAATATAGTACAGGAGATATTTGTAGAGCATTGTCTTCTATTTAAATTATTATTGGTAATTGTAATTGAACAAAAAGGGCAGCTTGGTGCACGAAGCATTTTGCATTGCACGTATGGTTTGGGGAAGGGCCGCACTCCAATGAGGTGTGATGTAGGCAGTCAACCCTTATACAAGTATGAGTAACTAATGCCACGATTCGAACTCGTGACCTATAAGTCACACGAAAATAACTTTACCGTTGCTCCAGAGCTTCTCTTCAGTATTGTTACTGATCATAAGAAATTATTCTACATCAATTTTAGTTATGTATACGGACGGGATCGGGAGGCCCGATTCCGTGGTCATTGCGCCTCTCCCTTAGCCTCGAAAGGGCCTCGAAGATCCGGGGACGCAGCAAAAGAGCTTCGACCTCGAAGGCTCTTCACACTCGACCTCGACACAACATGAGTCTGTGATTATCAAGGGTAAGCGGAAAGTTCCCTAGGTATGTGGACCGAACTGACATCACCTGCAAGAATAGTAGCAGTCTACGCTAGTTACTAGGTAGCTGTGCCAGCTATCCTATTTTGTAATAAATGCTTTTGTGCCATGAATGGTTGCCCCTTCATATAAAAAGAGGGGTCCTTATCACCTAAAGGGATCTGATGCTCAATATTGAATACAAAGAACATTCTCTCTGCTCTCTAACATATTCTCTTAAGCTCTTTACTTCCATTTATTGCTTACATTCATTGTGTTCTATTTATTGTTCTTCATTTATTGCTTGTCATTGATCATAAAGAGCCATCATTGAATTTATCATAACTGTTAGTCCCTCCATCGACTGCCCACGGCCAGATAAAGGACTCGACCTCGAGGCCCCGAATAAGCAAGCTCGAGGCCCTGCTTGTCAGCCTATTGGTTCGGTTATCGTCTTGTTTCCAAGCTCTTATCTCGTTTACTAATCTCTTACTCAGCATCCATTGCTTCACAACTAGCATAAAAATAGATCAAGTATTTTTAGAACCATAAAATCAAATTTAATTGTAATTATCATTTTCACGGTAAACAGTTTGGCGCTCACCGTGGGGCTAAAAATAATAGTGATTATTTTCTTGTTGGTTTAACTACGTAACGCAAGTTATCTTTCACACTTTTTCTTGTTCAAGACCCTTGATTTCAGGTCAGAATGTCTAACTCAGTGAACACACACGAAAACGCCAATCTCGAAGGCCATGGAAAAAATGGTGTTGACGTCTCAGGTGTCGGTATGCCACCACGAAACCCTGAGTGCGCACCAGAACCAATACCTGTAGACGCGCTCGCAGGCGATGCCCAGCGCATCGATATAGGATCTCGTATTAACAAAAGCGCACACCGAGAGATTCAGCAGGAAACTCGGAGAAACCTGACCTGGGCGAAAAGAGAGATCCCTCAGCAAATCGTCCATATGATCATCGGAGGGACCGACATCCCCCAAGGATCCGTGATCAAACGGGTAAAAATATCCGCTGCAGTAGAAGAGCCGATCCGAGATCACACAACCGAAAACACCCTTGCATTCAGCAAGGAAGATTTCGAGACCTTGACGTAACCGCACAACGACGCACTGGTAATTTCATTTCTCCTAAATAACATTCGGATTAAACGTGTGCTCGTGGATTCAGGTAGCTCGGCCAACATAATCAGGTCACGGGTAGTAGAACAGCTTGGGTTGCTCGACTAGATCGTGCTCGCCTCCCGGGTGTCCTCCACGACTTCAACATGGCTGGCGAGGTAACGAAAGGGGAGATCGCCCTCCCGGTCGACGTGTCCGGTACAATTCAGAACACCAAGTTCCATTCATCAGCGGTGACATGAGGTACAACGCATTGCTCGGCAGGCCATGGATACAAAGCATGAGGGCAGTACCGTCAACTCTACACCAGATGATGAAGTTTCCAACAAAGGACGGTATAACAACCGTATATGGAGAACAGCATGCAGCAAAATAAATGTTCGCGGTTCACTGGGAGGCGTCGAATCCAACAGAGTCTATCTCAGAAGAATCCGGAAGTGTACAGACCCCCGAGGCTAATGAAGAAGATTTCCTCGCTCCTCGAGCCTTCGTCGCCCCCGAGGAGTCGGATGCAACAAAATCGACAATTGAAGAGCTGGAGAAAACCGTTTTGATCGAACATCTCCCAGATCGGAAGGTATACCTGGGAACGGGATTAACCCCCGAACTCAGGAAAAAACTCAATCAATTCCTTATTAATAACGTCGACTGTTTCGCTTGGTCCCATCTAGATATGACAGGAATCCCGCCGGACATAACCACCCATCGACTACGTGTCGACCCCAGGTTCAAACCGGTGAAGCAAAAAAGGAGGCCCCAGTCCGAAGTAAAACACGCGTCCATCAAGGACGAGGTAACGAAACTCCTTAAAATAGGGTCCATTAGAGAGGTAAAATACCCAGAATGGCTGGACAACGTAGTTATAGTACCCAAAAAGGGAAATCACTTAAGAATGTGTGTAGATTATAAAGACTTAAATAAGGCGTGCCCCAAGGATTCATTCCCATTGCCCAATATCGATCGCCTGATCGATGCCACGGCTGGTCACGAGACCCTCACTTTTCTCGATGCTTACTCGGGGTATAATCAAATCCAGATGAACCTCGAGGATAGGGAAAAAACTTTGTTCATCACGAAGTATGGTACCTACTGTTACAATGTAATGCCCTTCGGGCTGAAAAACGCAGGGGCTACGTATCAGTGTCTAGTTAATAAAATGTCCGAACATCAAATAGGCAAATCCATGGAAGTTTATATTGATGACATGCTAGTTAAGTCCCTGCGCGCAGAGGACCATTTGACTCATTTGCAGGAAACGTTCGACGTCCTCAGAAGTTACAACATGAAGCCTAACTCCGAAAAATGTGCCTTCGGAGTGGGTTCGGTCAAATTCTTAGGCTTCATGGTGTCAAACAGGGGGATTGAGATCAACACCGATAAAATCAAGGCCATCAAAGAAATCACGGTGATAAATAATATAAAAGTAGTACAACGGCTGACATGACGGATAGCGGCTCTAGGCAGGTTCATATCGAGGTCATCGGACAGGAGTCATCATTTCTTCTCTTTACTCAAAAAGAAAAACGATTTCGAATGGACTCCAGAATGCCAACACGCCTTGGAAGAATTAAAGCGGTATCTGACTAGCCCGCCTTTGCTCCACACACCAAAAGAGAATGAAATGCTGTATCTATACCTGGCCGTATCTGAGATAGCGGTAAGCGATGTGCTGGTTCGAGAAGAGAAAGGTACGCAATTCCCTGTCTATTATGTAAGTCGGACCCTAGGGGATGCCGAAAGCAGGTATCCGCACCTAGAAAAATTAGCTCTTGCGCTAAACCTTATTTTCAGTGCCACTGTATTTGCGTTTTAACAACGTACCCTCTCCGAAGCATATTGCACAAGCCCGAATTATCGGGACGATTGGCCAAATGGGCCAATGAACTCGGGGGATATGACATCGAGTATCAACCCCGAACAGCCATCAAGTTCCAAATTCTGGCGGACTTCGTGGCTGACTTCTCGCCCTCCCTCGTGCCCAAGGTAGAAAAGGAGATCTTACTAAAAGCGGGCACATCTTCCGGGGTGTGGACCCTATTCACCGACGGCGCTTCGAACGTGAGAGGATCCAGACTCGGTATAGTCCTGAAGCCACCTACGGGTGGCATGATCAGGCAATCTATAAAAACTGCAAGATTGACTAACAATGAGCCGAGTATGAGGCTATGATTGCAGGTCTGGAATTAGCCAAAAGCCTGGGAGCTGAGATTGTCGAGGCAAAATGCGATTCACTCCTGGTAGTAAATCAGGTAAATGGGAGCTTTGAGGTCCGAGAAGACAGGATGTAAAGATACTTGAACAAAATCCAAATCACATTACGTCGTTTCAAAGAATAGACCCTGGTCCATATACCTCGAGAGCAGAACAGTGAAGCCGATGCCCTCGCTAACCTGGGCTCATCCGCTGAAGAGGACGACCTACTCCCCGGGGCTGTCGTCCAGCTATCCAAATCAGTGGTCGAGGAAGGTCATGCCGAGATTAACTCCACTAGCCTAACATGGGACTGGAGAAATAAATATATTGACTATCTGAAAGATGGGAAACTACCCACGGATCCGAAGGAATCGAGGGCACCGCGAACCAAAGCAGCCTGATTCTCGCTCGATGAAAGCGGAACTCTTTACAGAAGAACCTTTGATGGCCCTCTAGCAGTATGCCTGGGGCCAGGAGATACTGATTATGTGCTCCGAGAGGTTCACGAGGGCACCTGCGGAAATCACTCCGGTGCCGACTCCTTAATTCAAAAAATAATCAGGGCAGGCTACTACTGGGACAGCATGGAAAAGGACACCAAAGAGTTCGTCCGCAAATGCGACAAATGCCAAAGATTTGCCCCAATGATACACCAACCTGGTGAACGACTACATTCAGTTTTATCACCATGGCCGTTCATGAAATGGGGGATGGACATCGTTGGACCTCTACCAACGGCGCTAGGTAAAGCTAGATTTATATTATTTATGACTGACTACTTCTCTAAATGGGTTGAAGCACAGGCCTTCGAAAAGATAAGGGAAAAAGAAGTCATCAATTTCATCTGGGACCACATCATATGCCGATTCAGAATTCCTTCCGAGATAACGTGCGATAACGGGAAGCAATTCATCGGAAGTAAAGTGACTCAGTTCCTCGAGGATCACAAGATTAAAAGGATCCTGTCAACACCCTATCACCCTTGTGCAAATGGCCAAGACGAATCTACAAACAAAACCAACGTCCAAAACTTAAAGAAGAAGTTGGAAAGCGCTAAGGGAAGGTGGAGAGAAATATTGCCCGAAGTGCGATGGGCATATCGAACGACCCCAAAATCAAGCACATGGGAAACGCCTTTCTCTCTAGTATATGGTGCCGAGGCTTTGATACCAGTAGAGATCGGAAAACCAAGCGCCAGATTGCGACACGCTACCGAGAGCTCGAACGAGGCCATGACTACGGCCCTCGAATTATTGGATGAAAAGCGAGAGGCCTCATTGGTCCGAATGGCCGCCCAAAAACAAAGGATCGAAAGGTATTATAACAGGAGAACGAACCTCCGGCACCTTAGAGTCGGGGACTTGGTCCTAAGGAAAGTCATCCTGAACACCCGAAACCCTAATGAGGGGAAGCTAGGCCAAAACTGGGAAGGACCGTACCGCGTCCTCGGAGTAATCGGCAAAGGATCCTACAAGCTCGGTACCATGGAAGGCGAACAATTTCCAAGCAATTGGAGCATATCAATGCTGAAACGATACTACTGCTAAGGTACCCGATTGAAGATTCCGAAACACCGTCCGGTTCGAAGACCTTAAGGTTTCAAAGCATACGTTGCACTCTTTTCCTTCGATCGAGTTTTTATCCAGAAACGGGTTTTACCGGCAAGGTTTTTAATGAGGCAACATCTATATGCTACCTAAGGAAAACTCAACAAGTATTCAAGGCTTCTCTTGCAATCAACCACGAATACTGGGGTCATCCCCCCGGAAGATCACCTCCTCGGAGAAGCTAAGATATGCTGAAGAGGGTCTCGATAGGAAAACAATGTACCGGGCCAAACGGTCGAGCGAACCGTGCCCGCATAGAATAACCGAGCCCTTAACAGACAAGACATTTATACTTGTACCAAGTAATCAAAGAATACTTTCAAAAAAGCATTTTGCGTTTCAAAGAAGCTCGATATTTTTGCAAAAACGGCTCCTCTATCAAAAACGCCCCGAACGCTCGGGGATTGGCGTCAACAACCCGAAATAATGCGACCCCCGGGTCGAAGCTCCAAACTCGTAAGCCTTCGATGAGGCAACACAAAGATCACAAAACAACTCCAGAGCCAAAAACATCCCGAATATTTGGGGACTGGCATCGAAAAACTCAAAGTCATATGACCCCCGGGTTGGAAAACTCCGAAATCGTAAGCCCTCAATGAGGCAACACCAAGTTTACAAGTAATGGTTCCCGAGCCAAGATACCCTCGATGATTCGAGGACTGTAGCCAATCGCCACCCATTGACTTATCAAAACCCGAGGCCATAAGACCACATACGGCCAGCCTCTGTCTCGTAAGACCTACACAAGGCAACAACAAAAACTGTAAGACCTCAAAGGCATGTAAAACCTGTAAGACCTCAAGAAAGGCATGAACCACACTTGTACCAAGTGACAATAACTGTAAGACCTCAAAGGCATGTAAAACCTGTAAGACCTCAAGCAAGGCATGAACCACACTTGTACCAAGTGACAATAACTGTAAGACCTCAAAGGCATGTTGTAAGACCTTACTAAAGGCATAAACCCGATCTTAAAGTTGAGGCTATATATCGAACTTGTAAGACCCCTAAAAAGGCATACCCTCGATATAGACGCCGAAACTATTTCACTCGGGGACTGAAAGGCTCCGGCCAAACACAATGACTACGGTCATAAGGCTGTACCAGCCAAACTAACGCGACTCGGGGACGCCCGACAGTCGCTATAAAATCACAGGCCTTCAATTACTTCGAATATACTTCGGAAAGAACCGGTTAAAACGGGCTACCCTCGATATAGGCAAAAGAGCTTCGACCATGTCAGCTCCTAAATACAGGCTTCGAGATACTCAGCCACCGAGCCAAACCTCCCGAGGTGCTCGATCATCGCCATGTAACGACTCACAATCAAGGTTTTATCGAACCGTCGAAGAGTCAGGCAAACACAATTCCAAAGAAAATCCTTATCGAGGGAAAAATAAAGCCTATATTATAGATCGCATCGACCCAAAGTGTAAGAGCCACTGTCGCCAGCTCACATAAAAGGTCGTATCGACCCAAAGCATAAGAGCCACTGTCGCCAGCTCACATAAAAGGTCGTATCGACCCAAAGCGTAAGAGCCACTGACGCCAGCTTGCATTAAAAGGTTGCACCGACCCAACGCGTAAGAGCCTAAGGGCCGACTTTAAATTCAAAAACTTGAGGGTCAAGTGAGCTCGAGTCAAAACCCGACTTGGAGACTGAACCCGAGGCAGTTAACTAAATATGCCTAAAGGCAAAAACATAAGAGCCCAAGACGCCAGATTACACTAAAAGGTCGCACCGACCCAATGCGTAAGAGCCACTGTCGCCAGCACTAAAATCAAAGGTTGTACCAACCCAACGCATAAGTGCCGGGTCTAACCCGAGAACACTCGGGGACTGACTTTCGACCATTACGAGTCGCTCGGCAATAGCCAAAAACCCGAGGGTCTAACCCAAGGTCTAAAAACTCGGGTCGATTATCGCATCACACATTACTCTCAAAAAGTAAAGGAGTGATAAAAAACGAAAAGCCTTTTTATACATATTGCTCACAGAGGCACGTTTACAAGATCTTTTAATAACGCTTACAAAGAAGGAGCTGAACAAAATCCTAATCTATCACCGAGCCTACATCTTCGGCGGTTCTGCCGGAGGTTGTGCCCCGACGGTTCCGGCTACAGCTCCGGGACCTTCAACGGCCTCTTCCCTTCTAAGGATGGCGCCTTCATTCTCGTCACCTTCTAAGCCACTGCCCGATACATCTCCAGAAGCAAACAGGGCAGCAGCTTTCTTCTCTAGGGTCTTCACCCTCTCGAGCTCGGTAGACAAATTGATACTCCCCGCATGTATATCTTGAGAGTCCGCCTCCGAGAATCTAACCGAGCATGTTCCACAGCCCGAGTCATTTTCAATTCAGCTTCCCCAGGCGCCCTGCCGGCTTGAACGTTTACTACAACGGCATCCTCTTTGTGTGAAGATATGAGTGCCTCGGCTTCAGTTTTGATTCCGGATAGTGTAACAACTAATTCAGAATGGAGACCTCTGTACTTGTCACTATCCGCCCTCGCGTCATGAAGCTGATGCCCAACTAAGGCCATCCTTTCCTGGAGGGTGTCCCTCTCAGAAGTTATCTCGCTCACGTGCCGTTTGAGTTCGAGAACTTCGGAGTTTCTGGCTCGGAGCTCCTCCCTCAGTAGGGCACTTTCCCTCTCAAACTGCACGAATCAGATCAAAGATGTCAGAACGCTGGGATCTGGCAAACATTCAGATAATAGCAAACGGAAGCTAGGTAACTTGTTCAACGAGATGAGTCTTCTCGCGCTCGTAACGAGTCACCTCAGCCTGAAATCGGGCAAAGGTCTGATTATAATGCGCCCTGGCCTGAAACCATGAAGAAGACAAGTTAGGAAGATAAAGATCAGGGCGACATGCAGAATTTGCAAAAGCTACCTGTTCATAGAGCCCGTTCATCTCGCTAAAAACGAGCGAAGCATCGAGCTCAGGGATTCCCTCGGAAGCGACTAAAGGCCTTTCAAACGTGTCTCTGTCTTCGATGGGCACCCCCACATAAGAAGGTTCTTCATTCTGGGCATCTTGCGCCCCCTGAGGAGGTAAAATCGTCGCCTGAGGGGAATCACTCACGACGATAACGCCAACAGGGTCAGTCGGGGCCTTTTCTTGTCCCTGCAGAGCTTCAGAACTAGTTTCCTCCGAATTGCTTGCCGGGTGCGTCTCGGCTCGAGGGATATATTGGCCGCCAGCCGTCTCGGGGACACCACCCAACACTTCCTTAGTTTCCTCTCCAGCCCGAAGTCGGACCACAACGACATCAAGCCCCGGCTCGGGAGCCATCGTCTCTTCGGTGTGAGGGTCGATCGGGTTTTCCCCTCCCTCGGGCACTATCAAGAAATTATTTTCTCCCTTGCCTTCAGCTCAGGGACTTCCCACTTCTTTTGGGGCTAAGGCTGCTGGACCGGCCTCAGTTTCTTCCATCCTGGGTTTCTTGGATCCCGAAGGTTCATTTGAAGGACCCCCTTGTCTTTTCTTCCCTTCGTCGGGTCTCAAGGTATCCTCTTCGCCAGGCAATATTTCCTTTATCAAGGGAACCTCCCCTAGACCTACACAAATGCAAGAAGTGAGCACAGGGGATAAGGACGCCATCAGTAGCAATTCAGATTAAAAGGTACGACTGCAGCAAGAGTAAAAGCTCACCGTGGTCCTTGGCTTCCCATCGAGCTTGGGACAAATCACGCCACACTCGCTCTACGTATGGGCAAATTGAGTCTAGCCGACCGATCCAGCCCGAGAGGTCCGTAACCGCACTAGGATAAACCGCTATGGCTGCATCAACGGAAGAAATTAATGCGTGGAAAGATGTACCCAAAAAGAAGTAAGGAGATGCTAGATAACGTATCTACTTACGTTCCATGTTCCATCTCTCGGAAAATGGCATCATTTCCGCCGGAATCAGGTCCGAAGTCCTAACTCGGACAAAACGGCCCATCCACCCTCCGTTCCTGACTTCATCGATGCAAGCAAAAAGGGCCCTCGAAGCTCGGCAGTGGAGCATAATCAGGCCCCCACGGAAGAGATGGGGGCTGTACATCCTGACTAGGTGGTCAAGGGTAAAGGGCATCCCCCCAATCATGTTCACATAATACCTGATCATATAGACAATGCGCCAGAACAAAGGGTGAATCTGGCCGAGGGTCACTCGATACCGTCAGTAGAAGTCGAGAACCACAGGATCTATCGGAGGCGAGGATGGCCCCACCGGCCTAAGGGTAAACGGGTAAGTGTACACACTAAGAAAGTCAGCTTTATACGTCGTTATGTCCTCCTCCCGAGAAGGGACCTCCACGAGCACCGCAGCCCCCCAGCGGCAATCAACCCTCACCCTTTCAACGTCTGTTATTGAGCTAACATATTGACACACGGGCTCACGGCGCCCCGGCTTCAAAGAAGGTTTTTCGACCTTGAAATCGAAAGCCGTTGCAAAAGACCTTGGAACACATTCCTCAGCACTAGGAGGCACTACTGCTTTGCCTTTAGACGAAAGTGAGGAGGAGGAGGTTACATTCTCCTGAGAAGCAGAGGCGGAAGGTTTCGTCATTCTTAAAAGATTTCAGAGGAGAAAAAAGGAAATTGCGCTTCAAAAAAGAACAAAAGTGAGCAATAAGGAACGAGAGAAGAGGTATTTATAGAAGAACAACACGCACAATGAAAGAGGCCAAAGAACAGCCGGCCGCTGTAATCAATGCGGAGGCTTTTAAGGGTTGTATGCGCTCGACCTTTTGGTATCTTATTCTATCATGCCGGTCATTTGGCAAGATATGAATGCCGTCGTTACGAAAGTATCAGGGGAACATGAATTCGAGGTTGTTTCTTATCGTTTCATTCTAAGAAACGTGTGGACTATCTGTATACGGACGGGATCGGGAGGCCCGATTCCGTGGTCATTACGCCTCTCCCTTAGCCTCGAAAGGGCCTCGAAGATCCGGGGACGCAGCAAAGGAGCTCCGACCTCGAAGGCTCTTCACACTCGACCTCGACGCAGCATGAGTCTGTGATTATCAAGGGTAAGCGGAAACTTCCCTAGGTATGTGGACCGAACTGACGTCACCTGCAAGAATAGTAACAGTCTACGCTAGATTACTAGGTAGCTGTGCCAGCTATCCTATTTTGTAAAAAATGCTTTTGTGCCATGAATGGTTGCCCCTTCATATAAGAAGAGGGGTCCTTATCACCTAAAGGGATCTGATGCTCAATATTTAATACAAAGAACATTCTCTCAGCTCTCTAACATATTCTCTTAAGCTCTTTACTTCCATTTATTGCTTACATTCATTGTGTCCTATTTATTGTTCTTCATTTATTGCTTGTCATTGATCATAAAGAGCCATCATTGAATTTATCATAACTGTTAGTCCCTCCATCGACTGCCCACGGCCAGATAAAGGACTCAACCTCGAGGCCTCGAATAAGCAAGCTCGAGGCCCTGCTTGTCAGCCTATTGGTTCGGTTATCGTCTTGTTTCCAAGCTCTTATCTCGTTTCTAATCTCTTACTTAGTATCCATTGCTTAACAACTAGCATAAAAATAGATTACGTATTTTTAAAACCATAAAATCAAATTTAATTGTAATTACCATTTTCACGGTAAACAAATTACAAGACTCTTTCTATAAGAGATTGATAAAAGATAAATAACTTTTGTAGGATAGTTTTCGTCTACTCAAACTATACTGGATTACAGGAAATCATTCTATTGTTTCCTACTTTGATATTTTAGAGTTTGAAGACACGTGGCACGCTTTGCAATTAGTTACATCACATATTTTTCTTTCCATTAACTCAATATCTTTGTTCAACGAACATGAAGCATGCGTTTCGCAGAATTTAAGTTGGAGTTGAAAAAATATATGAAGTTGGTAAACAAAATTATGATAGTTAAATATTGAGTTGAAATGACTTTTATTTGGATTGACTATTATTCCTTTTTGAGATTTTCTCATTCCCTATGTTTAAAAATAAAGTTCCCATATTAAAAAAATTCTTTTAGTCACGAGCGATTTAACAAAAGATTAACAACGAAGTTCGTAACTAATTCCCGTTTTCTGCGGTGTCAAACTATACTTGGATTGCAGGAAATCATTCTATTGTTTCCAATTTGGCTATTTAGAGTTTTAAGACACGTGGAAGGCGTTGCAATGAGCTTACACCACATATTTTTCTTTCCATTTACTCAATATTTTTGTTCAACGAAACATGAATCATGCGTTTCGCAGAATTTAAGTTGGAGTTGAAAATAGATTTATACGACGTTGAAGTTGAGAAAAAAAATTATGATAGTTAAATATTGAGTTCAAATGAATTTATTTTTGGAAATATTTTTTGTGAAAGTTAAAAGCTTTTAGTGAAAATTAAAAATTTGAGAATTTTCACTTTTGATTACAAATTCAAATATTAACTTGAAATAATTATTTCACTTGATATTTGAATTGCCAATCCGAAAATTTTGAGAATGTAGGACATGTGACTTCAATTTTAATCCAAAAAATTAGACGAGACAACGAATTAATGTCTGGCATTTTATCTATCTGAGTTTAAGTTTATATATATTCTCAGTGTAAGAAATTTTTATACCATCGTTCCCCTTTATATGTTGTATAGCAGATAACATATCTAACTTTTAAGATAACATATATTTTAAGGAGACTTACCTGGTGTTCTGAAAGAAAGATTGAGATTTGTGAAAATTCTCTCTTGTTATTTTATTCACAGTAATCTGTTCTTTATATACAATAGATACAAAGAATGTAAATAATATATTCCTATACACTTGTACTATCTCCTATTGGCTAATTGTATAACTAACTAATAAATAGTTATTCTTTACAATATGTGCATGTGCTTATTCACGTGTAGAAGCTTCTAATATTCTCTCATCAGCTATATTAAATGAATGGCTCATATTTGCCTTCTCCTTTCAATCCAACGTTTAATATTAAATCTTAGGGACTTAATATCAAAAGGCTAAGATGCTGACACGTCACATAAGCAAAGTCTTCAGACATAAGCCCAAGGTTTTCTTTGTAAACTCCGAAGACTATTATGCTTTCTTCTTCACTGCATCTTCTTCGTCTCTCTTCTTCTTCTCTCTTGTATCTTCATCATCCATTAGATTATCATGGGGGTTCTGTTCTTCAACATCCCCCCTCAAGGTCGAGGGGAGAGAATGGACCCCCAGCTTGCACAAAATACTCCGATGAGAACCCCAGATAAGGGTTTGGTAAATAAATCGGCGAGCTGAGATTCCGATGGAACAAAAGAGAGAGATATCAACCCAGAGAAAAATTGTTGACGAACAAAGTGGCAATCCAGTTCCACATATTTAGTGCGTCCATGGAAGACGGGATTTCGAGCTATATGAATCACGGCTTGGCTATCAGAGTGAATAGGCACTCGTAAAGTAGGTTGGACTGTGAGATCACCCAAAAGGCGAACAAGCCAAGTGATTTCTGTCGTGACTCGACGCATTGAACGATATTCAGCCTCAGCGGATGACAAAGAAATGGAGGCCTATTTCTTGGATTTCCAGGAAACAAAAAGCCATCAAATCAAAAGAAGGGTGTGAAGGTAATAGGATCCCTTGTGAGGGATCTGTGCGAAGATATCGTAACACACATTGAGCAGCAGAAAGATGAGAAAGACAGGTCTTTTGCATGTATTGGCTCAGAGACAGAACAACAAAGGAGAGGTCGGGTCTGATGTTCGTCAGGTAATTGAGCTTACAAACTAAATGCCGATAAAGACTTGGGTCATCCAATGGTGGCCCCAAATCTGCCTGAAGCTTAGTGGAAGGATCAAGTGGTAAAGAAATCCGACCTCCTGAACAATTGAACTCCTGCAGTAAGTCTAAGGTAAATTTCCTTTGGCTGACAATGAACCCCTATTTTTCTCTGAGTATTTCCATGCCTAGGAAATAGTGAATATTCCCTAAATGTTTCACCTTAAATTCTGAATTGAGGAAGTCAGTAATATGTGCAATCTCTGTTGCATCATCTCCTGTGAGTAGGATATCATCTACATAGACTGCTAGGATAGAAACAAGACCTCTACTCTCTTTATAGATAAGAGAATAATCATTGAGTGAACTAGAATAGCCTTTAAAACTCAAAGCACCTGCGAGTCTGGCATACCACTGTCTGGATGCCTGTTTTAACCCATAAAGAGATTTCTTCAGTAGATAGACTTGATTTGGCTTAGGTGGAAGAACACCCGCAGGGAATTTCATATAAACCTCTTCCTGCAATTCCCCATGGAGGAATGCATTATTCACATAAAGTTGTGACACCCCCCAACCTTTCTTCACAGCCACAGTCAAAAGACATCTTATGGTTGTCATTTTGGCAACTGGTGAAAAAGTTTCAAAAGAGTCAATTCCTTCCCTTTGAATGTCCCCCCTGACTACTAATCTAGCTTTTAATATTTCCACAGTCCCATCTGAGTGATGCTTGACCTTGTACACCCACTTATAGGGTAAAGCTTTCTTCCCTGTAGGTAAATCTACCACATCCCAAGTGTGGTTTAATTGTAATGCTGCAATCTCTGCTTCCATAGCTGCTTTCCATCCTGGGTGTATGGAAGCTTGGGCATAGCTGTTAGGTTCAGATATGGTAGTAAGTGAGTGAACAAGATGTTGATTGGTAGCAGAAAGAGCCCCCAAAGAGAAAATAGTGGGTGCAGCAGGCTGTGTGAAATAAGAACCAGTGAGATCAGAGAGAATAATAACATTGCACACGTAATCCTTCAAATAAGTAGGTCTTTCAGAATTCTATCAGATTTCTTGATAGGTGGTGGAGGTGTAGGAATAACATTTCTGGATAGTGGTTGAACAGGTGAATAGGGAGGAGTGTAGCACTCTTATGGGATTGCTGTAATTAGGTCAGTTTCGGGATGAAGGGAAGATAGTGGAATTCCGAGTGAGATAGGGCTAGAAACAGCTGTAGAAGCTGTGTCTGAAGTAGGAGAATGTGGTGAGCAAACTGGTAGTAGGTTATGTGAAGGAGAGTCAGTACCAGGAACTGAAGATGAGGTATAGGTTGGTGGCATATCTGGTACAGGGGTATGGTTAGTTGAATCAGAAAAAGAATGAAAATAGGTGTTGGGGTGTGGTGAATGAAAATGGAAGAAATCTTCATTGATTTGATGTCCCTGGAAACAAATACTCTTCTTGTATCTTTGTCCATTACTTTGTATCCCTTTTGGCCTTGTGCATAACCTAAGAAGATACAAGCCTTAGCTCTTGGTTCAAACTTTCCTCTGTTTTGAGATAGAGTTGATACATAGCATAAACAACCAAAACTTCTTAGAGCCTCATATGTAGGTTCCTTCCCAAACAAAACTGCATAAGGTGTCTTCCCTTTCAAAACTTTGAAAGGGAATCTGTTCATTAAAAATGTTGCAGTTAAAATACATTCTCCCCAATATGGAAGAGGCTTGGACTGAAATAGTAATCCTCTTGCAATTTCCAGAAGGTGTCTATGTTTCCTCTCAACTATCCCATTCTGTTGAGGTGTAGCTACACAAGATGTTTCATGAATAATCCCCTGTTCTTGAAAGAATTTAGATTCTCGTGTTCCCTTTCCCAATTCGCAAGCATTGTCTGATCTTACTCTCCTTACTTTCTTGTTGAATTGCCTCTCCACCATGTAGAGAAAAGACTTCAAGACTGGAAAGACATTGCTTTTGGTACTTAGTAAAAAGGTCCAAGTAGCTCTACTAAAATCATCAACTATGGTCAAGAAGTAATTGTAACCATTGTAAGTAGTAGTTCTAAAAGGTCCCCAAGTATCTATATGAATGAGATCAAATGGAGATGTTGTCCTGATTTGGCTAATGGGAAAAGGGAGCCTAGTTTGCCTTGCCTTAGCACAAATTTCACACACATCATTAAAATTTGAAGGAAAATGAACAAAACTGAATTTCTTCATTACTGAAAAAGGCAAATGCCCCAACCTGACATGCCATTGAATTACATCTGAAACAGCATTAGCAAAGACTGGAAATGACAGAGAAGATTTACTAGGTACTAGACTGGAATTACTTCCTTTTGGAATGGAAATTACATTTTGACTGAATTGAATTCTAGACTCTAAACTTCTAGGCTGGAGTAGATATAATCCATCTCTTACTTCACCAAAAACTTGTCCCCTCCTCATTAAAGGGACCTGCAATAGACATTGACTAGAAGTAAGATTGATGATGCATTTGAATTGAGTGCATAACTTATGAACAGATAACAAGTTATACTTAAAAGATGGAACATAGAGCACCCTTTCTAGAACCATATCAGGCTGAATGCAAACCTGTCCTATGTGTGTGACAAAGAGCTGAAAAGAGTTAGGCAAACTTATATGTAGGGGCACAGGCAAAGGTGACAATGTTAGGAAAGATTTGGAATCAAAACACATATGTTCTTAGGCACCTGAATCAATAATCCAGGTTTTAGTATTAAAAACAACAAGACATGTCCCTGAATATTTAAGAATAGTACCAGCAACAACATTTGCACTAATCTCTGAGTTTGCATTTCCTGTACTTCCAACTTGCACCTGTTTGATTAAGTTTACCAGTTCAGAAACCTGTTCTTTACTGAAAAAACTGTGTTTGATTGTTTGAATGTCCCCCAATGTTTTCATCAGAGTTGCCATCTACCTGCTGATCTGCTACTGTAGCATTTGCTTTTATTATTCCTTGAAAGTTTCCACCCTTGGTAAACTGGAACTCATCAGGGAATCCTATAAGTCTATAGCAATCAGCCCTTACATGTCCTATTTTTGAGAAATGGATGCAACTAACATTAGGATTGAACCTAGACTTCCTTGGCTTGGATTTATACTGTGTGTTAGCTGGCTTTTGTTAAGGATTCCACCCTTTTTCTGCTTGGTTATTTTTCTGTGAAAACTTGTTCTGTGTTCCTACCATGAAAGAAGCCCCATCACTAGGCTACTGTGGGCTCATGTAGATTTCCGTTTGACTCTCATCATGTAGCAACAATGAGTAAGTTTGATCCATGCTAGGGGTAGGACTAAGCATGAGTATGTTTCCCCTTGCTTGTGCATAAGCATCATTCAGCCCCATTAGGAATTGAATGACCCTTTGATCTTCCATGAATTTAGCCATCTTCCTTTTACCCTCACAGTTACATGCACAAGTGCACCGTAAGTGTGAGCTAAGAGAGTCCAAATTATCCCATAGTCTCTTAAGAGTGGTGAAATAACCTGATATGCTGTTGTTTCCTTGGATTGTCTTTGAAATTTCCTTCTACAGATGGTACAGCTTGGCTCCACTTGACTGACCAAATTTGTGTTCCAGGCTGCTCCAAAGGTCCTTTGCCGTTCTTGAGTAAATGACACTGTCACCTATCTCTTTTGTCAAAGAGTTCAGCAACCAAGAGGTGACCATGTCATTGCATCTACTCCACAATGGATAATCCTTGTCATCCATTGCTGGTTCAACACTAGATCCATTAATGAACCCAAGTTTATTCTTGGCTGAGATTGCAATCAGGACAGATCTTTTCCATCCTGGGAATCCTCTTCCGTCAAATAGTGAGCTTACCAAAGCCATCTCTGGAGTATCAGAAGAGTGCAAGTGAAGAGGGTGATTGGAATCATTGGTTCCTCCACTGCTTGTAGATCCAGAGACAGTAATATCAGTTGCAGCTTCTGTACCAGGCATGATTTAACACACAGATGAAGATAGAGCTGATTTGTGAAAATTGATAGAGATTTGAGAAAATTTGTGAATGGATCGAGCTAAAACTGCTCTGATACCATGAAAGAAAACTGAGATTTGTGAAAATTTTCTCTTGTTATTTCATTCACAGTAATCTGTTCTTATATACAAGTCTATGCTATAGATACAAAGAATGTAAATAATATATTCCTATACACTTGTATTATCTCCTATTGGCTAATTGTATAACTAACGAACAAATAATTATTCTTTACAATATGTGCATGTGCTTATTCACGTGTAGAAGCTTCTAATATTCTCTCATCAGCTATATTAAATGAATGGCTTAGATTTGCCTTCTCCTTTCAATCCAACGTTCAATATTAGATCTTAGGGACTTAATATCAAAAGGCTAAGATGCTGACACGTCACATAAGCAAAGTCTTCAGACATAAGCCCAAGGTTTTCTTTGTAAACTCCGAAGACTATTATGCTTTCTTCTTCACTGCATCTTCTTCTGTCTCTCTTCCTTCTTCTCTCTTGTATCTTCATCATCCATTAAATTATGATGGGGTTCTGTTCTTCAACATGTTCTTTAGACGACATGATAGTATAAAAGAAATTATTTTATATTACGGTGCATATAATTTAAACTCTCCTCTCTAATATATATAGCTATATTTCGTACGTTTTCTATTTTTTTTTCAAACATTACTATCTTGTTTTACTTTTGTATGGTCATGTTTTGGGTTTAGATAAAGAATTTTTTCCTGAATTAGGAGTTTAAGATAAGAGGATTTTATAACTTCTTATTGATTTTGGTACGTGAATATTCCTCTTTTGAGATTTTCTCATATGATATATTTTTTTTTTTTGTTTATAGGGATTAGTACTACATATGATATTCAAATTTTAAACCTAAAAGCAGTTTTGAACTACCAGTACTTTAAGAGTTTCTTAATTTGTGTCAAAGAGATTCAAACTATATATATAATATACATACACATAAATAAATCTTTTAACTTACATACGCGATAAAATTTTTAACAAAAGGAATTCCATTAAATTCCTTTAATTCAAATTCATGTATATAGCTTCGTCCATTGTAGGGGTTTACTGGTACTCAATAGCTTTTGCTCATATATATATATATATATTTAAAAAATTATAAAATTTATATTGTGATCTAGTTGTTATTGTATATAAATTTGAGATCGTTAATAGGAACACTAAATTTAAAATCCTGGATTCATCTCTGCTTGCTTTCTACGCGCATTAGCAATAGCAAAGAAACATGAAGAAAGTGCACAATAAATAACATCATTCAGAAGCCCATGCCATATTTATTTCTACCTCGTTTGAAAATATAAAAGTAGAACGCCCATAAATGAATTAAAGAACCCAACCTCAAAAGATACATATGAAAATGAAGAATTTGTTGTCAGCAATCTTTGACCAGCATCTTCAAAGATGTAAGCATTTTGTATCTAATAATTCATCTTTTCTCAACCCCCACATCAAATTCAAGGAAAGTCAACTGCAATTCTTTGTCTTTTTTTGTTTTTTGTTTTTGGTTCAAAAGTAGGGAGCATCGAATTCGGAGACAGATTCAACATTTAAACTTTATGGAGTCGAGTTCGATACTCTACAACAGCTAAATTAATTTAATGAGATCGAGATATATGCAGTGTCTTAAGACTGAAGCAAAGTTACTGAATTCATATAAACTCATAAATATATACACTACATTCGCGCCTGACCGAATTAGTCAAGTCAGTAGGTTTTGGACATAGTATGCAAGGGTTGAGCTAGCATAGGACTACGAGTTCGGCCGAATTCAGTAATTTTGGTCCAAACCTTGTATGTCTTAAAAAGAATTCATTGAATAGGTATAAATTACATTAATTTTAGAATCCAGTAACATAAACAAACTAGAATCTCGAACCCACGAGATTCAACATTTAAATTTTATGGAGTTGAGTTCGATACTCTACAACAGCTCTGTATACGGTCAAAATCGGGCTTGCCCTTTTCGAGAGACTGATCGAGACAAAGCGGGAATATAGATCGAGCGAGGTCGAAAGGAGCCAGCTAAGTCGAATAACAGAAAGCCGAGATATCCGTGATCGGGAAAGGATCGTGGCGGAAATCTCGGCACATATCAAATCAAGACCGGTTATTTAGCCTGTCATAGGATTTGCTTATGTATTTATAATTGTGCCATAATAGAATTCTTCTGTTATAAAAAGGGGGTTCTAATCATTTTGTAAGGGTATATTCACACATAACAAAACAATACATTACATTTTCTCTTAAGCTCTGTTGTTCAGTTCATACAGCTCAATAGCATACTCAGTTAGTTCGAGGGCGATCTAGCTCGAGGGCCATAATTGTTTATTATATTGGTTTGCTTTATTTTACAGTTAATTTCTAATATTAATTTTCATATTTCTCATTTAATGCCAAGTGAAATCACATATCCTTAAAATCACTTATAAGTTTAATTATTATCGCAATTTTTAAGGGTAAACAAGCTCAGTTGATTTAATGAGATCGAGATACATAAGACTGAAGCAAGGATACTTTAATTCATATAAACTCATAAAATATACACTACATTCGCGTCTGACCAAATTAGTCGAGTCAATAAGTTTCGGACACAATATGCAGGGGGAGAACTAGCATAGGACTTATGCGTTCGACCGAACTCAGTAATTTTGGTCCAAACCTTGTATTTAATCTTTAAAAAATTTATTGAATATGTTATAATTAATATTAATTTAGAACCCATTAAATATAAACGAACTAAAATCTCGAACCCACGAGTTTCAAATTCTTGGCCACGTTTACGATAGTATGGACAAAGGAAAAAAGTAGGGTTACAGTTGGCTGAACAAACAAAGGAAGTGACATGTATATACAATTCTTGTTTTAAATGCATATGTAGAGTAGCTCCCCAACAATCACCACTCAACTGGCAATCCAATTTTGGCTCATTTCACTTCATATTTGACACTTTATTTTAAGCCCATGACAATATATGGTGAATGCTTACGATAATTGTAGTTGGGACTACGTAGAAGATGGATATATGGGAAATTATTAATTTTGGTGAACTTAGGTGACCGACCTTTGCCAAAATAGATAGACTTGTTTTTTAGACTTTTTTTTTTGTTTGGAAAGGTAGCCAAGAATTCAAATCCACAAGAAATCTGCCTCCTCTCCCTCTTTAATTTCTTATTTTACTCTACTCTTATCCATTTAACAACCAACTAGTAATATATTCCGTGCGGTGCGTGGTCGTTCAATATAAAAAAGAACAGAGAGAATTAATAAAATATATGTATATTGCATATTAAATTTAGCGAATACATTCAAAGAATTAAACTAAAAATAAGTAAATGAATTTCATCGTATTATTTTTATAAAATTATTGCTTGAGAAAAAGAACAATTAACCTCAAAACGTTGAATTTCTTTATCCAGTGAAAGTCAACCAACTCATTTAGATTTGCTAGTATCTCCAGCGGCTTTCTATTTTGTTTTTTGTTAATTTTTATCTATTATGATTTTACTTATGTTATATATACATTCTATGGATTTTCTCATCATAATTCAACAGATACTTTCTTATCTCAAATTCAAATATAGCTTATCTCTCTATTTTTATAATAATTTTTTTTTAGTTTTTTTTTGGCGAGTAAGCTTATTTACCCGTTACGTAAAGGGTTTAGTTATATGCATTAATCGTGTAATTGTTTAACATCTGATAACATGTAGTTATATTTTTATCAGATACCATTGTTTAATTCTAGAATTTCATCTCTAATTATGATCATGTATGACAGACAAATATGACCACTTTTAGTTCAGAACTTTCTTTAGATGCTTTGGCCCTTTTGGTATTCTTTGTTTTATTATGTGCAATTTGTTTTCTATACCTTTTGTAATACAAAAAAATATATAAGGATCTTTACGCAAATAGCCGGATAGATTCATTATTTATTTTTCTTGACCGATAGACATAAATTATGCACTGATTATACATAATTATACAATTATAGTTTAAGCAGTTGGGTGGGTGACCATTCAGGTTATATATATTACTTCTCATATGCTTATCGCTTAGTGAACATAGTTAACTAAGTATATATTGCTGAGAGATTGTAGATACCTAATGGAATAGTTGAAGTATGTGCAAATGGACCAACATCATAAAGTTTTTCAAGAAAAAGAAATTATACCAATTCATTTTCAGTTTTGCAAATATTTTTCAAAACACTTAAGTATCAATTTTAGTTAGAGAAAACGACCCCCTATAGCCACTCCAAAATTTCAATAGCCCATATTTTTTATCCGAAATATCCTCACGGCCGAAAACATATTACATCTAACCGAAATATCTATTTTATATATTTTTTCGTATCGTGACAGTCTATTTTGTATATATTTCGTATAGTGACAATCTATTTAGTAATATTTTTTTGTATGGTGACAGTCTATTGTATATAAATTGTACAGTGACAGTCTATTTTGTATAATTTTTTGTATAGTGACAGTCAATTTTGTATATATTTTATTATAGTGACAGTCTATTTGTATATAAATTGTATAGTGACAGTCTATTTAGTATATTTTTTGTAAAGTGATAGTCTATTTATATATATTATATAATAGACAATCTATTTTGTATAGTGATAGTCCATTATATATAGATTGTACAGTGACAGTATATTGTATATAAATTGTATAGTGACAGTCAATTTTGAATATTTTTTGTATATGTGACAGTCTGTATATATTTTGTATACCGAAGACTATGCATTTTTTTCAAATTAATGATGCAACCATGTTTTGCACACGTTGATGCTCCACCAACAGAGTTCAACTAATTTAGTGTATGTTATTTTCATACTCGACTCCTCTATTTAGGGCAGTTCTTGAAAGAAAATGACACCGAACGCCACACTTGCATTTTAGCGATTGACAATATTTTTTTTTTCAATAAAGGATTTTCGCCCATGCAAAGAAATGCTTTATATTATATATATATATATATATATATATATATATATATATATATATAATATATATATCATATGATATATATATATATATATATTATAATTGGAAAGAGGGCGGGCTCGTGATAGTGAAGGGTAAATTTCATAAATGGTCATATAATTATGATTTTTTTTAATTTTATCAAAGTCATACAACTATATTTTCTCACATAAAAATCATAAAAGCTGCTAGTAACTCACAAAAAAAACATAATGACCGAATACAACTTTGCGATAGCATTTTTCTATTTTTCAGTCTAATAAATAATAACAAAATTAAAATAACAATGACCCAACCTAATATAAATATAAATAAATTGAAATAGTACTAAAATGGAATCCTTCCCTCAAAATACATGTAGCTTCTATCTTTGGAGTATTTTGCTTTTTAAAGTTTTAATTATTTATCTCACTTACAGTATGGGCACTGTCACGGCCCATTTCCAAAATAGATCGTGATGGCGCCCAACACCATTGTTAGGCAAGCCAACGCGGAAATATAATTAAGTACTCATTCTTACTTTTTCCAAAATAAGTGCAGCAATTCATTAAGTTAAAGTCAAACCCGGAATGAACAGTAATGACCAAAAATAGTTATACAATCCCAAAAATAATAGTCTACTAATGTGTGTGCCAAGACTTGGTGTCACAAGTAATAGACAACTAGTAGAATGTACAAAAGAATAAAACTATCCTACTGTCCGAGATAGAATAGACAGCAAAAGTAAAGAAAGACTCCATCAAGCTGCTGAACGGCACAGGAAGGGAGCAGCTCACCGTGGAAGTCTCAAACTATGAATCAGGGGCGCACACCAGACTGATAGCCAGATGTACCTGCCTTAGATCCTGTATAATTAAGTACAAGAGTGTAGTATGAGTACATAAACAATATGTACCAAGTAAGTATCCCGTCTAATCTCGAAGAAGTAGAGACGAGAGGTCGACTTGATACTTACTAGGGTCAAATAATGTAATGAGGTGTTATGCTAAGCATGCGAATCACAGATAATCAACAGTTTGTAGCAAGAGATAATAAGTCATGTTCTGAACAATTTTGCAGTCAACCAATTACATTTCAAGTATTTAGTAGGACAAGTCATGGATGAGATTTCACATAGATATCATGCGCACATTATGCCGAGGTCGACGGCCCGATCCAACAGAAAAATAAACTGTGCACTGCCAGAGGGTCGAATGACGCGAACCATAGATGCATCTATTTCTACCGAGGCGATCGACCCGATCCACAAATATCAATNTCTGTACCAGGCATGATTTAACACACAGATGAAGATAGAGCTGATTTGTGAAAATTGATAGAGATTTGAGAAAATTTGTGAATGGATCGAGCTAAAACTGCTCTGATACCATGAAAGAAAGACTGAGATTTGTGAAAATTTTCTCTTGTTATTTCATTCACAGTAATCTGTTCTTTATATACAAGTCTATGCTATAGATACAAAGAATGTAAATAATATATTCCTATACACTTGTATTATCTCCTATTGGCTAATTGTATAACTAACGAACAAATAATTATTCTTTACAATATGTGCATGTGCTTATTCACGTGTAGAAGCTTCTAATATTCTCTCATCAGCTATATTAAATGAATGGCTTAGATTTGCCTTCTCCTTTCAATCCAACGTTCAATATTAGATCTTAGGGACTTAATATCAAAAGGCTAAGATGCTGACACGTCACATAAGCAAAGTCTTCAGACATAAGCCCAAGGTTTTCTTTGTAAACTCCGAAGACTATTATGCTTTCTTCTTCACTGCATCTTCTTCGTCTCTCTTCTTCTTCTCTCTTGTATCTTCATCATCCATTAAATTATGATGGGGGTTCTGTTCTTCAACATGTTCTTTAGACGACATGATAGTATAAAAGAAATTATTTTATATTACGGTGCATATAATTTAAACTCTCTCTCTATATATATAGCTATATTTCGTACGTTTTCTATTTTTTTTTCAAACATTACTATCTTGTTTTACTTTTGTATGGTCATGTTTTGGGTTTAGATAAAGAATTTTTCCTGAATTAGGAGTTTAAGATAAGAGGATTTTATAACTTCTTATTGATTTTTGGTACGTGAATATTCCCTTTTGAGATTTTCTCATATGATATATTTTTTTTTTTGTTTATAGGGATTAGTACTACATATGATGTTCAAATTTTAAACCTAAAAGCAGTTTTGAACTACCAGTACTTTAAGAGTTTCTTAATTTGTGTCAAAGAGATTCAAACTATATATATAATATACATACACATAAATAAATCTTTTAACTTACATACGCGATAAAATTTTTAACAAAAGGAATTCCATTAAATTCCTTTAATTCAAATCATGTATATAGCTTCGTCCATTGTAGGGGTTTACTGGTACTCAATAGCTTTTGCTCATATATATATATATATATATTAAAAAATTATAAAATTTATATTGTGATCTAGTTGTTATTGTATATAAATTTGAGATCGTTATAGGAACACTAAATTTAAAATCCTGGATTCATCTCTGCTTGCTTTCTACGCGCATTAGCAATAGCAAAGAAACATGAAGAAAGTGCACAATAAATAACATCATTCAGAAGCCCATGCCATATTTATTTCTACCTCGTTTGAAAATATAAAAGTAGAACGCCCATAAATGAATTAAAGAACCCAACCTCAAAAGATACATATGAAAATGAAGAATTTGTTGTCAGCAATCTTTGACCAGCATCTTCAAAGATGTAAGCATTTTGTATCTAATAATTCATCTTTTCTCAACCCCCACATCAAATTCAAGGAAAGTCAACTGCAATTCTTTGTCTTTTTTTGTTTTTTGTTTTTGGTTCAAAAGTAGGGAGCATCGAATTCGGAGACAGATTCAACATTTAAACTTTATGGAGTCGAGTTCGATACTCTACAACAGCTAAATTAATTTAATGAGATCGAGATATATGCAGTGTCTTAAGACTGAAGCAAAGTTACTGAATTCATATAAACTCATAAAATATACACTACATTCGCGCCTGACCGAATTAGTCAAGTCAGTAGGTTTTGGACATAGTATGCAAGGGTTGAGCTAGCATAGGACTACGAGTTCGGCCGAATTCAGTAATTTTGGTCCAAACCTTGTATGTCTTAAAAGAATTCATTGAATAGGTATAAATTACATTAATTTAGAATCCAGTAACATAAACAAACTAGAATCTCGAACCCACGAGATTCAACATTTAAATTTTATGGAGTTGAGTTCGATACTCTACAACAGCTCTGTATACGGTCAAAATCGGGCTTGCCCTTTTCGAGAGACTGATCGAGACCAAAGCGGGATATAGATCGAGCGAGGTCGAAAGGAGCCAGCTAAGTCGAATAACAGAAAGCCGAGATATCCGTGATCGGGAAAGGATCGTGGCGGAAATCTCGGCACATATCAAATCAAGACCGGTTATTTAGCCTGTCATAGGATTTGCTTATGTATTTATAATTGTGCCATAATAGAATTCTTCTGTTATATAAAGGGGGTTCTAATCATTTTGTAAGGGATATATTCACACATAACAAAACAATACATTACATTTTCTCTTAAGCTCTGTTGTTCAGTTCATACAGCTCAATAGCATACTCAGTTAGTTCGAGGGCGATCTAGCTCGAGGGCCATAATTGTTTATTATATTGGTTTGCTTTATTTTACAGTTAATTTCTAATATTAATTTTCATATTTCTCATTTAATGCCAAGTGAAATCACATATCCTTAAAATCACTTATAAGTTTAATTATTATCCAATTTTAAGGGTAAACAAGCTCAGTTGATTTAATGAGATCGAGATACATAAGACTGAAGCAAGGATACTTTAATTCATATAAACTCATAAAATATACACTACATTCGCGTCTGACCAAATTAGTCGAGTCAATAAGTTTCGGACACAATATGCAGGGGGAGAACTAGCATAGGACTTATGCGTTCGACCGAACTCAGTAATTTTGGTCCAAACCTTGTATTTATCTTTAAAAATTTATTGAATATGTATAAATTAATATTAATTTAGAACCCATTAATATAAACGAACTAAAATCTCGAACCCACGAGTTTCAAATTCTGGCCACGTTTACGATAGTATGGACAAAGGAAAAAAGTAGGGTTACAGTTGGCTGAACAAACAAAGGAAGTGACATGTATATACAATTCTTGTTTTAAATGCATATGTAAGAGTAGCTCCCCAACAATCACCACTCAACTGGCAATCCAATTTTGGCTCATTTCACTTCATATTTGACACTTTATTTTAAGCCCATGACAATATATGGTGAATGCTTACGATAATTGTAGTTGGGACTACGTAGAAGATGGATATATGGGAAATTATTAATTTTGGTGAACTTAGGTGACCGACCTTTGCCAAAATAGATAGACTTGTTTTTTAGACTTTTTTTTTTGTTTGGAAAGGTAGCCAAGAATTCAAATCCACAAGAAATCTGCCTCCTCTCCCTCTTTAATTTCTTATTTTACTCTACTCTTATCCATTTAACACCAACTAGTATATATATCCGTGCGGTGCGTGGGTCGTTTCAATATAAAAAAGAACAGAGAGAATTAATAAAATATATGTATATTGCATATTAAATTTAGCGAATACATTCAAAGAATTAAACTAAAAAATAAGTAAATGAATTTCATCGTATTATTTTTATAAAATTATTGCTTGAGAAAAAGAACAATTAACCTCAAAACGTTGAATTTCTTTATCCAGTGAAAAGTCAACCAACTCATTTAGATTTGCTAGTATCTCCAGCGGCTTTCTATTTTGTTTTTTGTTAATTTTATCTATTATGATTTTACTTATGTTATATAATACATTCTATGGATTTTCTCATCATAATTCAACAGATACTTTCTTATCTCAAATTCAAATATAGCTTATCTCTCTATTTTTATAATAATTTTTTTTTAGTTTTTTTTGGCGAGTAAGCTTATTTACCCGTTACGTAAAGGGTTTAGTTATATGCATTAATCGTGTAATGTTTAACATCTGATAACATGTAGTTATATTTTTATCAGATACCATTGTTTAGATTCTAGAATTTCATCTCTAATTATGATCATGTATGACAGACAAATATGACCACTTTTAGTTCAGAACTTTCTTTAGATGCTTTGGCCCTTTTGGTATTCTTTGTTTTATTATGTGCAATTTGTTTTCTATACCTTTTGTAATACAAAAAAATATATAAGGATCTTTACGCAAATAGCCGGATAGATTCATTATTTATTTTTCTTGACCGATAGACATAAATTATGCACTGATTATACATAATTATACAATTATAGTTTAAGCAGTTGGGTGGGTGACCATTCAGGTTATATATATTACTTCTCATATGCTTATCGCTTAGTGAACATAGTTAACTAAGTATATATTGCTGAGAGATTGTAGATACCTAATGGAATAGTTGAAGTATGTGCAAATGGACCCAAACATCATAGTTTTTCAAGAAAAAGAAATTATACCAATTCATTTTCAGTTTTGCAAATATTTTTCAAAACACTTAAGTATCAATTTTAGTTAGAGAAAACGACCCCCTATAGCCACTCAAAATTTCAATAGCCCATATTTTTTATCCGAAATATCCTCCGGCCGAAACATATTACATCTAACCGAAATATCTATTTTATATATTTTTCGTATCGTGACAGTCTATTTTGTATATATTTCGTATAGTGACAATCTATTTAGTATATTTTTTGTATGGTGACAGTCTATTGTATATAAATTGTACAGTGACAGTCTATTTTGTATAATTTTTGTATAGTGACAGTCAATTTTGTATATATTTTATATAGTGACAGTCTATTTGTATATAAATTGTATAGTGACAGTCTATTTAGTATATTTTTTGTAAAGTGATAGTCTATTTTATATATATTTTATATAATGACAATCTATTTTGTATAGTGATAGTCCATTATATATAGATTGTACAGTGACAGTATATTGTATATAAATTGTATAGTGACAGTCAATTTTGAATATTTTTTGTATAGTGACAGTCTGTATATATTTTGTATACCGAAGACTATGCATTTTTCAAATTAATGATGCAACCATGTTTTGCACACGTTGATGCTCCACCACAGAGTTCAACTAATTTAGTGTATGTTATTTTCATACTCGACTCCTCTATTTAGGGCAGTTCTTGAAAGAAAATGACACCGAACGCCACACTTGCATTTTAGCGATTGACAATATTTTTTTTTTTCAATAAAGGATTTTCGCCATGCAAAGAAATGCTTTATATTTATATATATATATATATNAGATATTAATAGATTAAAATGACATGACATACATGCGTTAAATGGTACACCGTATGAACCGTAAAAATCATTAAGGGGTCGTTTGGTTGGAGGTATTGGAAAAAAAATACGAGCATTAGCTCTATGCATTACTAATACATTGTTTGGTACATTTTTTCAACCTGTGTATAACTAATACAAGTATTAGTTATTCATCATACTTAGTATTATCCTATGTATAAGTAATACATAGAAAACCATGGCATTAGTAATACCAAGTGTCACGACCCATTTTCAAAATAGATCGTGATGGCGCCCAACACCATTGTCAGGCAAGCCAACGCGAAAATATAATTAAGTACTCATTCTTACTTTTACCAAAATAAGTGCAGCAACTCATTAAGTTAAAGTCAAATCCGGAATGAACAGTAATGTGCCAAAAATAGTTATACAATCCAAAAATAATAGTCTACTAACGTGTGTGCCAAGACCCGGTGTCATAAGTAATGGGAAACTAGTAGAATGTACAAAAGAATAAAACTATCCTACTGTCAGAGATAGAATAGACATCAAAAGTAAAGAAAGACTCCATCAAGCTGCTGAACGGCACAGGAAGGGAGCAGCTCACCGTGGAAGTCTCAAACTATGAATCAGGGGCACGCACCAGACTGATAGCCAGATGTACCTGCCTCAGATCTTGTACAGTTAAGTACAGAAGTGTAGTATGAGTACATAAACAATATGTACCCAGTAAGTATCCCGTCTAATCTCGAAGAAGTAGAGACGAGAGGTCGACGTGATACTTACTAGGGTCAAATAATGTAATGAGGTGTTATGCTAAGCATGGGAATCACAAATAATCAACAGTTTGTAGCAAGAGATAATAAGTCATGCTCTGAACAATTTTGCAGTCAACCAATTATATTTCAAGTATTTAGCAGGACAAGTCATGGATGAGATTTCACATAGATATCATGCGCACATTATGCCGAGGTCGACGGCCCGATCCAACAGAAAAATAAACTGTGCACTGCCAGAGGGTCGAATGGCGCGAACCATAGATGCATCTATTTCTACCGAGGCGATCGGCCCGATCCACAAATATCAATTAATATCCAGAAAACACATGAATGTGCATTTATTTCCAAGTAAATTCATACAAGCGTCCAACAAGGGTATACATTCGCTTATATTCCTTTCCAAGTCTCTAGCATATCCTAAGTGATCACATTAGCAAGAAAATATAGAGACATTCACAAATATAGCATGATACGGGTCCTAGACTACCCGGACAATTAACATAATAGTAGCTACGAACGGACTCCCGTCACCTAGTGCGTACGTATCCCCCGCATTTAGTAGCAAATTACTCAATTATTACACCTATGGGGACAATTCCCTCTTACAAGGTTAGAAAGGAGACTCACCTTGCTCCAAAGTGCACTTCCAATACCAAGAACGAGCCCAAACTCTCAATTCGGAGCCGAACGATCCCAAACTAGTTAAATGAGGTAGGACTAGTCAATATAAGCTCACAAGATCGAATTCTAGCTATTTAAGCAATTTCCCAATCATTAACACAAGTTTTCTAAAATCCGACCCCGGGCCTACGTGCCGGGATTCCGAAATTTTTCGAAGGAAATTGTTCTCTATAACCTAAGGATCAATAATATATGATTTCTAATCCATTTCATAACAAATTTCGTAATTAAAACTAACTTTTGTTAAAACCCTAGGTTTTTCTCTAACCCCTTGATTTTACCTCAATTCTAGTGTTTAATCTACCTAAGACACAAGTATTAGACTAAGAATAGGTGGGATGAACTTACCTCAAGATGCTAGGTGGAAGTCTTCTCTCAAAAGCTCCCAAAATCGCCAATGGAGGAGTGAAAAGTGGAAAAAATGACTTAGAACCCGTATTAAATGAAGCTCACTACTTCAGCGATTTCCGCATCTGCGGTCAGGGGACCGCATTTGCGAGAAATCGGACGCACCTGCGGAACCGGCCAAGCGGGCTGCGATCGCTTCTGCGGTCTCGAAGCCGCTTCTGCGGCTTGAGAGCTGCTTCTGCGGTTTTGGCCTGGCCTACCCTGGGCCGCATCTGCGATAGGTGGACCGCTTCTGCGGTCTCGCACCTGCGGTCAACCAACCGCAGGTGCGGTTATGACAGAAGCAGATGCTTCAGCACTTCCCAAAAATTCCAACTTCACTCGAGCCTCGTCCGATTGATGCTCGGGGCTCCCGGCACCGCCCAACATACCGACAAGTCTGAAATCTTGAAACGGCCCTACTCGAACCCTCGGAACGCCCGAAACAACGCTAAATCTAAGAATCACCCCTAAAACCAATTGAATCAAACTTATTAACTTCAAGTTCTTAATTTTCCTCTAACGAGCCGAAACGCCCTTAAACTACTCGAACTGACACTAAATTTTACGGGCAAGTCTCAAATGTTATATTGGACCTGTACTGGGCTTCGGAACCAACATGCGAGCCCAATACCAACGTGATCAATTATTAATTAGTTTCTTTAAATCCTTAGAATTTCAGTTTAACAATTTCTAATAAAAATTCATTACTCGGCCTAGGGACCTCGTAATTCGATTCTGAGCATACGCGCACGTCCCATATTTTCCTACGGACCCTTCAGGACCGTCAAAACACGAATCCGGGCCCGTTTGCTAGAAATATTGACCAAAGTTAAACTTAGACTTTTTAAGAAATTCTTAAGGAATCAAATGAGCATATATCAACCCAAATTTTTCCAAATCCCAAACCAACCATCCCCGTAGGTCGTAAATTAGTTACAACAAGCATGGAAAGTTTTTTTTCGGGGGAACGGGGTTCTTAAAAGCAAAATGACCGGTCGAGTCGTTACATCCTCCACCTCTTAAACAAACGTTCTTCCTCGAACGGACATAGAAAAGTACCTGAGGTGCTGAATAAATGAGGGTATCTGCTCCGCATGTCCTCCTCGGACTCCCAGGTCGCCTCCCCAACTGGTTGGCCCCTCCACCAGACCTTTACCGCTGAAATCCTCTTGGACCTTAACTGACGATCCTGTCTGTCAATAATGGCAACTGGCTCCTCCTCGTAACTCAGGCTCTCATCCAACTGAATAGTACTGAAGTCTAACACATGGGACAAGTCGGCGTGATACTTCCGGAGCATGGACACGTGGAAAACTGGATGAACACCCGATAAACTGGGGGGTAAAGCAAGCTCGTAAGCAACCTCCCCAACTCGTCTCAACACCTCAAATGGGCCAATAAACCTTGGGCTCAACTTGCCCTTCTTCCCGAACCTCATAATACCCTTCATTGGCGAGACTTTCAAGAGAACCTTCTCGCCAACCATGAATGATACATCACGTGCCTTCTGATCCGCACAACTCTTCTGTCTGGACTGAGCTGTGCGAAGCCTCTCCTGAATCAACTTTACCTTGCCCAAGGCATCTTGCACCAAATCTGTACTGTATAACTTAGCCTCACCCGGCTCAAACCACCCGATAGGAGAACGACACCGCCGACCGTATAAAGCCTCAAATGGGGCCATCTCAATGCTGGAGTGATAGCTGTTGTTGTACGCAAACTCCGCCAAGGGCAAGAACTGGTCCCACTGTCCCCCAAAGTCAATCACACATGCTCTAAGCATATCCTCCAAAATCTGACTGGCCGCTCGGACTGCCCGTCGGTCTGAGGATGGAATACTGTGCTAAGCTCTACACGGGTCCCCAACTCACTCTGAACAGCCCTCCAAAAATGGGAAGTGAACTGAGGCCCTCTGTCTGATATGATGGAAACAGACACGCCGTGCAACTGGACTATTGTCACGACCCCAGTTCACCCACCGTATACATGTCGCGATGGCGCCTAGTCTCTACAACTAGGCAAGCCTACAATGCAGAAACATAACTAACTTGCGGAAAAATAGTCAAAACTGAACAATTTAAAAGAGAAACAGTATATAAAATGCCGCTCGGCATATACAACTCCATATCACAGCATCCTACATTACTATCCCAAAACCCGAAAACTCACGGGAACACAAGCTAAAGAGGAATATAGTAAATTGCTATAATATCCAGAAATGTCTACATTAATAGTACGATAGAAGGGCTAACACTACAGATAGAGTAAAGAAGGAGACTCTTCGGTCTGCGGACGCGGCAGATGTACCTAGAAGTCTCCGAAATGCTCCCTGCCTCAAGGATGATACGCCTGGTTAGAAGTACCTGGATCTGCACATGAAAAACATGCGTAGAAAGGGCATGAGTACACCACAGCGGTACTCAGTAAGTGCCAAGCCTAACCTCGGTGGGGTAGTGATGAGGAAGGTCAGGGCCCTACTGAGGTTAAACAAGATACAGGTTTAACAGTGTGAAATGACAGTGTGATTAAATAACACATGATATAAAGGACAACAACAACTATTACAAAGGCAAGCAAACACAGTAAAAGAACATAACTCAGCTCCGGGATAACAACGGGGATCTCCCAGGATACCGTCCTGTAGTCCCCAAATATAAATATCATGTCCAGTGGATCTCCCGGGTGCAGTCCCGTAGTCCAACTCACAAAGTGCAGGGGGATCTCCCGGAATGCAATTCCGTAGTCCCAAAATAAACATACAGGGGAGCTCCCGGGATACCGTCCCGTAGTCCCAAAATAAAGTGCAGGGGGATCTCCCGGGATACCGTCCCGTAGTCCCAAAATAAAGTGCAGGGGGATCTCCCGGAATACCGTTCCGTAGTCCCAAAGTAAATACACAGCAACAACAGAACACAATCCAATAAATTTCATATCAAAGTAAAGCAGGTAATTTCCTCAAAATACGCTTTCGATAAAAAACCTAACCAAACCACTTCCGAATGACCTGAAATTTTGCACACACATCTCAAATGACATAACAGAACTACTGCAACTCTCGAAATTCCATTCCAACCCTCGGATCAAAATCTCACCATCGAACCGAAAACTTTAAAAATTCAACCTTTGGCATTTCAATCCTAAATTTGCTACGGACCTCCAAAACACATTCCGAACACGCTCCCAACCCCGAAATCACCTAACGAAGCTAACGGAACCATTGAATTTCCGTTCTGAGGCCGTCTTCACACTGTTCTGGATATGGAACATTTTCCAACATTTAGGCTCTCATTAGGGACTAAGTGTCCCAAAACTCTCCGAAACTCAAAACCGAACATCCCGGCAAATCAAAATAGCAGAAATAAACTTGGGGAAAGCAGCTAAATAGGGGATCGGGGCGTAAATTCCAAAAACAACCGGCCGGGTCGTTACAATGGCACTTCAAGGCAACTAGCATAAATGATTCTGCAATGTTCAAGGTTAGAAAATTCAACAGCTTGCACACATGCTCTTTGATGGACAATACATTCATACAACGCAATCCTACTGCCATGGTAGTTGGTAGCATGGTTATTCCAAAATATGCTGATCCTAAGACAATTTATACACCAAAAGACATACAAACTGATATGTTGTCTGAACAGGGCGTGAACTTAACATACATGCAAGCTTGGAGAGCAAAGTAAAAGGCTTTGGAGTTTTTGAGAGGTCATCCTGCTGACTCCTACAGCAAATTGCCTAGTTATTTGTATATTCTGGAGAAGACTTATCTAGGGTCTGTAGTAAAATTGAAGAAGACGGACGATGACTGCTTCTTGTATGCATTTATTGCAATTTGTACGTCAATCAGTGGTTGGGAAAATGTTAGGCCAGTTATAGTAGTTGATGGGACCTTCTTAAAGTCCGCATACAGGGGAATAATGCTAACAACTAGTACAATGGATGCAGCAGGTATTGTAGATTTATTGTAGATATATTGTAGAAATATTATAGCTTGTCTGTTTTTTGTAGTACTTGTAAATTTATTGTAGATATATTGTTGAAAAGTTGTAGTTTGTATGTATATGTCTTCCTCTGCATTTTTCATGTAGCCAATTAATTGCTTTTCGCCACATAATGTAGGTACCATATTACCATTGGCATTTGCTGTTGTTGATTCAGAAAATGACGCATCATGGAAGTGGTTTTTTGAGCAATTCAAACATGCATATGGTGAAAAACCAAATATGTGTGTTGTTTCGGATCGGAATGAGAGTATCTTGAAGGCAACATCTATTGTTTATCCCGGCATGCCACATTATTCTTGCATGTGGCATATTTGAACAAATATAAGGGCAAAGTTCAAGAAGGGTCATCTAAAGTTAAGCGAGTTGTACTTTGCCACGACACGATCATACACGCTTGATGAATTTAATGAAATGATGTCAAAGATTGAAGAGATTGACCCGCGTGTTAAAGCATGCATATACGATATTGGCTATCATAGATGGTCTCGAGTACATGCTACGGTGAACAGAACTTGGACTATGACATCAAATTGCAGAGTCGTTGAATGCTGTAACAAAAGATGCAAGAGAGCTGCCGATAGTAGAAATATTAGAGTATATGAGGACTCTTCTTTAACATTGGACTAATGAAAAGTTATTGAAAGCAAAGGGTACCTTCACATACCTTGGGAAAAAATACAACAAAGAGTTGGAGGAAAATAGAACATTGTCGCAAAAGCTTAGAGTAAGATCTGACCATTTATTGCATCAGAATAAAATATTAAAAGACAATGTAGATATTTTGTATTCTGATTGTATATGAATTATTTTTTGTTTGTAATGTAATTGTAGGTGAAGGCTTCAACAGATCATATCCATACAGTGATAGATGGTGTGAAGCGCTATATTATTTGTCTTGAAAACAAGAAATGTAGCTGTGGGCAATTCCAGCTTGATGAACTTCCTTGTGCACATGTTTTGGCTGCTTTAAGGCACAGGAATGAGTCTTATGAAAACTATTATTCTCCTTATTACACAAGGGAGAGCCTCTTGCGTGCTTATGAAATATCAGTAAATCCCCTACCTGATGAAAGCAAATGGAATGTGCCACAACATATAACTGAAGAAGTTGTGAATCCACCTTCGGGTGGGAAAAGACAGCCAGGAAGACCTCAAAAACAAAGATACAAAATATATGATGAAGTAAATTCAAAGAAGTACAAGGTTTCATGTGGCAACTGCGGAGTAGAAGGGCATAACAAAAGATCTTGCAAGAATGCTCCCAAAAAGAAATAAAATTTTATGTAGTAAACTGAATTTTTCATAAAAGTTATTGATGAGTTCAGGAGAATTATATTTGATGTGTAATAGTTGAGGCACCTTCAACTCTTAATGTAGTTCGTTTGAAATTGTTTTGTTTAATTAGTATTCTGTATTGAGTTAATACTTTCATAGCTTGATTGGTTTGTGAATGATTTCTATATATATAATACACAATTAATTTATTATCTCTAGCACCCATCGATAGTTGTTAATGATCCTTACAATTTATCTACAAAAAACTACAACATAACTACATAATCTGGAGTTGACAGAGTAACTACATAATAATTAAGTTGAAAAGGAGTTAACCAGTAACAATAATTAGATCAAGTACTGTTTACTTTCAACAAGTGAATATAAAAACAACATAATGTTTCCCCATTGTTCGAACTAGTATACCGGATAAAATAAAAAAATAAAGGGTAAACTAATTGTAGCACAAATCTGCTACAATTAAACTTCAACAATCTTGTTCATAAACTTGTCTACTATCTTTCTACAAAACTAGCTGCAACTAAACAATTTAACTACATGTTCCATACAAAAAATTGCAACTAATTCTTCTTCCTCCAGACTTGTGTTTTCTCGTTCACAACTGGTGCACCTTTTTT
>NW_017675034.1:67905-72104 GCF_001879085.1 Nicotiana attenuata
TTAATTTGGTTATCCTTTATAGAATACGGAGCCTTCCTCCTATTTAAACAAATAGAAATTAAAATAAATTTGTTGAATGAAGTAGATATCTAAAAGATGAATACTGGAATCAAAGGGTCAAATTGTGTAAACTAACCTCTTTGAAGCTGTGTCGGTACCAAGGTATAATCACTTGTTGAATTCTTCCAACAACTCAGGATCAACATCTTGACCAATAACACTAGTAAATGGGTGCTTCAGGTGAAAAATTTGAGGTCTAACCGAAGTGCTGCCACCAGAGTTGTATAAAGGGAGAAATGGTGATCGGGCATGCTTGCCTTGTTCTACCTTGATGCACAGGTGTTGTTTCATCTTGGTTAGGCTCGCCGAACTTAACCAACTGGGAGAAGTTATCTGGCAGCTCAAAATCATCAAGTGTAACCTCCTTCTTCTCACCTCTAGAGTCATCCGAATCACCTACATTTGCATACTCGGCTACTTCACCTACATTAACATCTTCCTCATTCTTCTGTCTCCTTGAATTGTTACTGTGACTCCGTGAATTGGAGATTGTGCATGCATATCTTCCCTCACTCTTACATTTAGTATATCTAGCTTAATAGAATTGTAAAAAATTGAAACAGAAAGCAAAAATTTCTAAATGCAATTTCATATGCATTTTCTTCATCAACTGCACCTTCAAAATGGGAATATAAATCAACAAGTGCTGGAAGATTCTCATTATTTTCCATGTCATTCACATTGACCCGTTTTTTTCATTTAAAGAATTTGAATTATAATGGATAGTAGTTGCTTGACAGTTTTAGGAGATATGTAGGTATATTATAGAGATCTACATAAATCTGTAGATCTTTGTAAATATACTGTATTTAATTGTATATATATGGTAGATATGTTGTAAATTTAATGTAGATATTTTGAATATTTGTAGATATGTTGTATATATGGTGTAGACAATTTGTAGATAATTTGTAGATAAGATGTATGTATTTTGTATATACCTGTTTGCTGCTGCTGGCATGCACTGGTTCTCCACTAGTGCACTGAAATTGTTGATTGTTCTTTTCTTTTGGGTGGTCAGCATTTTTTGTAGAACTCCCAGCAAACTGAAAGTTTTATATTAGTTAGGATATCTATTTTATGAATAACAATATAACTTAGAGGTGACATAAATAGTTTTGTTAAATGAATAAATTTCAAATATTACCTTGGCATCAATGTTATCATTTCGAATATTTATCACCTACAAAACAGCCTTGATTGACTCATTTAGTAGCGCTCAAAGGCTACCTAGTTCTTCAAAGACATCTTTCCTGAAAGATGCAAGATCTAAATCAACCTACATATTAAAAATATAGAGAGTTAGCTTCAAAATATGGCTTAACATACATTAAAGAACAGATGCAATTTTATGTATACATGTTACCTTCTCAAGACCACTATTTAGTTTTCTAATTTGTTTAAGAATAGACTTCTTGTCCTCTTTTCCAATTGACTCTTTGGGTTCCAATGGAGGAGCAACAACTTTCGGATCCTCAGAAATGTGTTCAACTTCTTCAAGTATGTACTCAACTTTATCAAGCAAAGACATCATAGAAAGCTCTTCAGGTGCTTCAGTTATGTTGGTGAACTGAATGAAAAAATAAATAAATTAGCTTGACAAAACAGAATATGTACAAATATTAGATAATTTGTATTAAATTGTACATTCATAAATAAAAACCATTTACCTTGATCCATTCAGGTTTGATCATTCTATCTTCAATTGCAGCTAACCATATCTTGTCCTTACTAGCTGACCAGTTAAGTATGCGAGGGATTGAATTAGCAACTCTTATAGTTATATCAGTACTGACGGTAGAGCAACACTCATACAACCATACTTGCATAGCTAGTGGGAATCCTTGAATGAGATAAGAATGAACAAAAGGATTGAGCATGTGCCTAACTGATTCAATCAACTGTTTGTAAGACTCAATACCCCATGCGAATGTCGCATACTGTCCGGAGTCCACCAAATAAAACCTAAAATGGTCTACTGATAACTAGGGATTTTGACGCATTCTATACTCCTCTTGCTTATGCTTTGATCAAATATTCATACAAAATAGTCCCAAAAGGCTCACAAGTTGTGCTTGATTGCAGGTTTGATCAACAAAGTGACAAAATATCAAAGATCGGCTCAAAAGAAGTGAAACTTGCACAAGTGCCAAAGACAAGTCAAGTTCAGCCCAAAACAGGCCCAGTGCGGCCGCACACCACTTTGTGCGGTCCGCACTGGGAGATTCAGAGAGCTGTATTTTCAAGCATCCAGGCAGTGTGGCCGCACTAGGTTTTATGCGGTCCGCACTGAAGGCAATGCGGCCGCACTACCATTCTGTGCGGTCCGCAGAGCCAAGATTCAGAGAGCTGCAAAATGAAGTTTTCAAGCCAATGCGGTCCGCAATCAAGTTTGTGCGGACCGCACTAGAAGCCTCTGCGGCCGCAGTCCATTCTGTGCGGTCCGCGGATCCCAAGTTCAGAGAGCAAGAATTTTGAAGTCAAGAGCCCAGTGTGGACCGCGGTCCATTTTGTGCGGTCCGCACTAACCCTGCAGGGGCAATTTTGTCAAGATTTTTCAGCTTAGTATAAATAGATTCTTTTTCCATTTTTAGGGTATCAGATATTGTATTACATCAGCTGCGCTCGTGGGTAGACTTTTCTTAGCCATTTTGGGCATTTTTACTTACTTTTCATCATTGAATCTTTGTATTTAGCTTAACAATTAATTAATATGTGTTTATCTTCTTCTATTTCTTGTTTTTCTTCTTTGAATATGAGTAGCTAGACCCCATAGTTAGGGTTGTGGCTCAAACCTAGTGTGGGTAATTGATAGGTCTTGTATTTTAGGGCTAATTTGACTATGGGTGTTTGTTATTTGGGCCAATTTCATGGTTAATTTCTGAATTAGTGGTTGCAAACACTAGTTTGTGTTGAGTTGACTTGAGCTCTTCTTGAGAAAGAGAGCCTAAGTCTCCGAAATTGGTCCAACAATGAATTGGGGCGTACTCAAGAGATTGATAGCCCCAATTAAAGGGTTAAACCTCGAGAGAGTAATACCCGAATTGAACCCTAGTTGCTTGTGCAAATTTGCATACCCAATTGGTCTTGAGAAAGCCAATTCGGGCAAAATCACTCGAACCACCGAGAGGTGTAGAGTGGGTAAAGTCGTGCAACAGTTATAACATACTCCCCAAACATGTCAAACGTGCCTTAGTTTCAAGTACCCGTCAATTGACCACCTAGGCGGTAGTCACTACCCTAGTACCTTTTAAACCTATTTGAACAACTTGTAGCATTTTAACTCTTAGCTAAATTTACAATTTGTAGTTTGATAAAAGTAGAACTATAAAGAAAATCCCAAAAATGTTGAGAAGTGTAATTAAGAACACATACGCAATTCTACACTAGATAGATACTCGATTCCAACTTCTAGCTCTCTGAGGATTCGATCCCGACCCAAAATCGGGTAAAAGTTGTTGCGACCCTCTCTTGCTACTTTTTAGTAGTGCGGAGTTGGCAGCGATCACTTTTTGGCGCCGTTGCCGGGGAGCTAACAGTTTTGGCTATCTATTTAGTTAGATTTGTGTTTTGTTCTTCTTTCCTTCTTGTAACTAATTTGTGTGGGTCAATACTTTTGGTACCAAATGGCTTTAAATGCTAATGACCCTCTTGGAAATATGAATGTGGGGGAGGAGGTAGATGACATTGGAGAAGAAGAGGTGCCTCTTGTACCTCAAGGACAACGTAGAGGCCGCCGGGCCAATGCAAATGACAATGTTCCAGACCCTCCTCCACCACCTCCAAGAGCGGTTCCTCGAGTGCTCCCGAACCAAGGCTATGCAAGTGCTATTGTCCCACCCAGAATCCGAGCGGGCAATTTTCAGATAACCAATGTGATGTTGACCTTACTTGAGCAGCTTGGGTATTTTACGAGCGCTGCGGATCAAAATGCCTACAAACATCTCAAGGGGTTCGTGGATACATGTTGGGGGAGCAAGCAGACGAATGTGTCCGAGGATGCTCTTAGGTTGAGGCTTTTCCCATTCTCACTTCGGGGGAAAGCATTAGATTGGCTTGAGAGACTTCCCAACCATTCCATCACAACTTGGGATGAGTTGGAGGATAAGTTATTGCTAAATTTTTCTCACTCGGGCACA
>NW_017675034.1:73829-77682 GCF_001879085.1 Nicotiana attenuata
CTCAGTTTTCAAGACTTTGGGTATTGGGCCTCCGAGGCCAACTTCCATGCGATTGCAAATGCAAGACCGATCTATGAAGCGACCATTGGGTATTGTTGATGATGTGCTTGTCCGGGTGGACAAATTTATCTTGCCAGCTGATTTTGTCATTTTGGATTGTGAGGTCCCAATCATATTAGGGAGACCTTTCATTGCTACGAGGAAGGCTCTAGTTTATGTGGAAGCAGGGGAACTCACTTTCAGGGTGGGTGATGAAAAGGTAGTCTTTCATGTGTGCAAGTCGATGAAGCAGCCCAATTGTACCGAAGTGTGCTCATTTGTGGATTTAGTCACGGCTGTGATAATTGATGATACCAGTGCAATGATTAATGTTGAGGACCCTTTGGAGGCCGTATTGTTGAATTTGGATGTCAATGATGATGCGGGCCGAGTGGAGTGCGTGAATGCTTTACATGGAATGGGCTCTTATTCTTATGAGCCTAGGAAACTTTCTTTGGATCTTGAAAATAGAAAGACGCCTCCAACAAAGCCTTCAATTGTGGAACCCCTGGTGTTGGAGTTGAAGCCATTACCTCCACACCTCAGGTATGAATTCTTGGGCTCTAATTCAACTTTACCAGTTATTCTTTCCTCTTGTCTTACTAACATGCAGGTTGATGCCACATTGGCGGTGCTCAAAAAGCGAAAAAAGGCAATTGGATGGACTCTAGCTGATATTCGGAGAATAAGCCCCGCATTCTGTATGCACAAGATTATTCTGGAGGATGATGCAAAACCCTCCTTGGAACATCAAAAGAGGCTCAATGAGGCAATGCAAGAAGTTGTGAAAAAAGAGGTGATCAAGTGGTTAGATGTCGGCGTGGTGTATCCTATCTCTGACAGCTCATGGACTTCTCCAGTGCAATGTGTGCCGAAGAAGGGTGGTATGACCGTGGTGACCAATGCTAACAATGAACTTAATCCAACCCGGACAGTGACCGGATGGAGGGTGTGCATGGACTACTACAAGCTGAACAAGGTGACCCGCAAGGATCACTTCCCATTGCCCTTCCTGGACCAAATGCTTGATCGCCTTGCTGGGCGCGCCTTCTATTATTTCTTGGACGGTTATTCAGGGTACAATCAGATTTTAACAGCTCCAGAGAATCAGGAGAAGACAACCTTTACTTGTCCATATGGCACATTTGCTTTCTCTCGGATGCCCTTTGGGTTGTGCAATGCACCGCAACGTTCCAACGGTGTATGATGGCCATTTTCACCGATATGGTGGAAGATATATTAGAGGTGTTCATGGACGACTTCATTGTGGTTGGTGATTCATTTGAAGAGTGTTTGGGAAATTTAGATAGAGTGTTGGCCCGGTGTGAAGACACCAATCTTGTGCTAAATTGGGAAAAATGCCACTTCATGGTTGAAGAGGGCATAGTGTTGGGCCATAAAATTTCAAAGCATGGGATTGAAGTTGACAAAGCCAAGATAGAGGTAATTTCAAGGCTTCCTCCCCCCACTTCTGTCAAAGGGGTGAGGAGTTTTCTTGGGCATGCGGGGTTCACCGGTTATTTATCAAGGACTTTTCGAAGGTAGTGAATCCTCTTTACAAGTTGCTAGAAAAGGATACAAAGTTTGTGTTTGATGAGAGATGTATGCAAGCCTTTGAACTTCTCAAGCATAAGTTGACAACCACCCCGATCATTACCGCACCCAATTGGAGCTTGCCTTTCGAGCTCATGTGCGACGCGAGTGATGTTGCGGTCGGGGCAGTTTTGGGTCAAAGAGTGAACAAAATGTTTCATCCAGTGTACTATGCGAGCAAGACTATGAATGAAGCTCAAAGGAACTACACGGTGACTGAGAAGGAATTGTTAGCTATTGTGTTCGCCATGGAAAAATTTCGGCCATATCTTATGGGGGCCAAAGTCATAGTGCACACCGATCATGCAGCTCTTAGATATTTGATGACAAAGAAAGACTCCAAAGCTAGATGGGTCTTATTACTTCAAGAGTTTGATTTGGAGATAGTGGACCGGAAAGGTAGTGAAAACCAAGTGGCGGATCATTTGTCCCGCTTGGAGGAGGAAGGAAGGCTGTGTGATGGCCTAGAGATCAATGACACATTCCTCGATGAGCAACAACTTTCTGTGTCGGTGAGTGATATGCCATGGTTTGCGGACATTGCTAATTTCCTTGTGATTGGCAGCATCCCGTATGAGCTCTCTTCTAACAAAAGGAAGAAGCTCAAACTGGATAGTCTGGACTTCTATTGGGATGAGCCATGCTTGTTCAAGATTTTCACCGACGGAGTAATCCGGAGGTGTGTACCTGAGGAGGAGCAATTTAGCATCTTAGAGGCTTGTCATTCCTCCGCCTATGGTGGCCTTCATGGAGGGGCAAGGACAACTTCAAAAGTTCTGAGTTGTGGGTTTTATTAGCCAACCTTGTTCAAAGATGCAAGTGATCTAGTCAAAAGGTGTGATCAATGTCAACGAGCGGGCGGGATTTCCAAGAAAGATGAGATGCCTCTAAACATCATTCTCGAAGTTGATATCTTTGATGTATGGGGTATCGATTTTATGGGCCCTTTTGTAAGCTCGTGTGGAAACACTTACATTCTTGCAGCGGTTGATTATGTCTCAAAATGGGTTGAGGCTGTGGCCTTGCCCAACAATGAAGCTAGGAGTGTGGTGGAATTTCTAAAGAAGAGCATTTTCACAAGGTTTGGCACGCCTCGGGCAATTATTAGTGATGGAGGATCGCATTTTTGTAATAAAGCTTTTGATGCCTTGCTTTCCAAGTATGGTGTCAACCACAAAGTGTCTACGCCTTATCATCCTCAAGCAAGTGGCCAGGTTGAAGTGCCTAACAGGGAGATCAAGAGCATTTTGTCCAAAACCGTCAATGCCAATAGGACCGATTGGTCTGAAAAGTTGGATGATGCTCTATGGGCTTATCGGACCGCTTACAAGACTCCAATTGGTATGTCACCGTACCGGTTGGTGTTTGGGAAAGCATGTCATTTACTAGTGGAGTTGGAGCATAAGGCCATGTGGGCCTTGAAGAAGTTGAATCTTGATTGGGACATAGCTGCTAATCTTCGGGTGGAGCAACTCAATGAGCTTGATGAATTTAGGTTCCATGCCTACTCTAGTTCGTCCCTGTATAAGGATAAAATGAAATACCTTCATGAAAAATATACTCGGGGCAAGGAGTTCAAGGTGGGAGATTTGGTGCTCTTATTCAATTCTCGACTGAGGTTGTTCCCGGGAAAGCTGAAGTCAAAGTGGAGCGAACCATTTGAAGTAGTGTGTGTGACCCCGTTTGGTGCTCTTGATTTGAAGAACAAAAGTGGGGAAGTTTTTAGAGTGAATGGGCATAGGGTCAAGCACTATTTGGGGATGTTTGATGATAGCCATGTGGTGGCTGTTGTTCATTTAAAATGATTGGATGGTAACATGCGTCGTGCCGCGACGTTAAATCAGGCGCTTCTTGGGAGGCAACCCATGCGTTTTTCTTCTTGTTTTTATTTGATTTTCATTGTAGTGTAGGATTGATTTTTCGGCTAACTGGTTGTGAGATGTTACAGGATTGAGTTGATGCAGTGAAGGACATAATTTAAAAAATGCACAGGTCTCTGAAGTTTCCAGTGCGGCCGCACTACCATTTTGTGGGGACCGCACTGGTAAAGGGTGATGTGATGACTCTCAAGTTTGCCACTGCGGCCGCACTGCATTTTGTGCAGTCTGCGGTGGACCACTGCGGCCGCGGTCCATTTTGTGCGGACCGCAGTGGTTTGCTAAGTTGAATTGGAATGAGGCTGTGCAGTGCGGACCGCGGTCCATTTTGTGCGGTCCGCACT
>NW_017675035.1:0-4856 GCF_001879085.1 Nicotiana attenuata
GAACCTTTTCTTCAACTCCTGTACATGATGCAAATACGAGAGTATCTTGGAGTTCTTGGTCGCCCATTCTTCTCGGACTTGATGTATAAGCAAATCCGAATCTCCAATCACTAGCAACTCTTGGACGTTCATGTCAATGGCCATCTTGAGCCCCAAGATGCAAGCTTCGTACTCGGCCATATTGTTGGTGCATGGGAACCTGAGCTTGGCAGATACCGGATAATGCTGGCCTGTTTCTGATACTAGGACTGCTCCTATGCCAACTCCCTTGAAATTTGCTGCTCCGTCGAAAAACATCCTCCAACCGTCATAGGATTCTGCAATGTCCTCTCCTATGAAGAATACCTCCTCATCAGGAAAATACGTCTTCAGAGGCTCGTATTCTCCATCCACAGGGCTTTCAGCGAGGTGATCCGCTAGTTCCTGTCCTTTGATTGCTTTCTGAGTCACGTAGACAATGTCAAATTCACTTAGCAGGATCTGCCACTTGGCTAGCTTGCTAGTGGGCATGGGCTTCTAAAAGATATACTTCAATGGGTCCATTCTTGATATGAGATACGTAGTATAAGCAAAGAAATAATGCCTCAACTTCTGAGCTACCCAAGTCAGAGCACAACAGGTGCGCTCTAGTAAGGAATACCGGGCCTCGTACGGGGTGAACTTCTTGCTGAGATAATAAATGGCCTGCTCTTTTCTCCCCGTTTCATCATGCTACCCCAGAACACAACCAAACGCTCCATCCAATACTGCAAGGTAGAGTAGCAGGGGTCTACCTGGTTCGAGCGGAACCAGAACCGGCGGTGTTGACAGGTACTCTTTGATTCTGTCGAAGGCTTTCTGGCAGTCGTCGGTCCAATTGGTAGCGGCGTCATTCTTCAACATCTTGAATATCGGCTCACAAATGACAGTGGACTGAGCGATGAACCGGCTGATGTAGTTAAGTCTCCCCAAGAAACTCATAACCTCCTTCTTGCTCTTCGGCGGGGGCAGTTCTTGAATAGTTTTGACCTTTGATGGATCCAATTCTGTCCCTCGGCGGCTCACAATGAACCCAAGTAGTTTTTCGGCAGGAACCCCAAATGCACATTTTGCGGGATTCAGCTTCAGGTTGTACCTTCTCAGTCTATTAAAGAATTTCCTCAAATCTCCCATGTGATCAGTGGCTTTCTTGGATTTGATGATGACGTCGTCTACATACACTTCGATCTCCTTGTGTATCATGTCATGAAAAATTGTGGTCATGGCCCTCATGTAGGTGGACTCTGCATTTTTTAACCCAAACGGCATCATTTTGTAACAATACATCCCCCACGGCGTAATGAAAGCCGTTTTCTCAGCGTCCTCTTCATCCATCCATATCTGATGGTACCCAGCAAAACAATCAACGAATGACTGCAACTCATGCTTGGCGCAGTTGTCAATCAAGATGTGTATATTCAGCAAGGGAAAGTCGTCTTTTGGACTGGCCCGGTTGAGATCCCGATAGTCGACGCAAATTCTGACCTTCCCATCCTTCTTCGGTACTGGCACAATATTGGCTAACCATGTCGGATACTCTACTACCCTGAGGACCTTAGCTTTGACCTGCTTAGTGACTTCTTCCTTGATTTTCAGACTCATATCTGGCTTGAATTTCCTGAGCTTCTGCTTTACCGGGGGACATGTTGGATCGGTTAGCAACGTGTGAGCTACAATAGATATACTGAGACCAGTCATATCATCATACGACCAGGCGAATATGTCCTCATATTCTCTTAGGAATCCTATATACTCCTCCTTTTCTGATGGTGACTGATGAACACTGATGTGCGTTTCTTTGACATTTTCTGTGTTTCCCAAGTTAACAACCTCAGTCTCGTCCAAGTTGGACTTAGGTCTATTTTCGAAATCCTCAACCTCTTTAACAACCTCTTCTGGTATATCATCTTCTTCCGAGTCTATATCCGTTTGTTGCGTTGTCTCGTTGCAAGTCACAATCATCGGTTCATCAAGATAAGTAATAGTAATGATGTGTAAATAAAGTAAACGATGAAAAGTAATAAGAGCGGGATTTATAAGAAACTAAAATGCTTTGATAAATTTCATAATTGTTTTGAACATTGGAGCTCTTATTTCGAAATTATAATGCGGAAAGAAAATTGACTAGTATAATAAAGATGATGCATGGTGCTTCGTTCAGCCTTGCTACCCCAAAGCTTTCAGGGCCCTGGTGGTTCTGAGGTCCAGTTGTCGAGGCGTGCTCCTCGGCTCACGGCTTGTATGGAAGGGCCTTCCTCCCCTCCCCCCTCGAAAATGACGCAACAGTCCATGTTATCATCTTCCAAAAACAAATTCCTCATTGCTGCCATTGCTTCCTCTTCTTCCGACCCAAATATGACATCGGCTGGCTGGAAATTCTGCTCCAGGCGAGGTATCGGATGCCCCAGTGGATAGTAGGGATTGCGCCATGGTGCCAACTAGTGGTTTAACTCCTCCCAAGTGTATTCATATCCCAGGCCAAAAGTGGTACCATGTTTCTTCAGCTTGATAGGTTTGGTGATTCCCTGGAGGTTCTTACCGAGCCCCTTGCCAGGTTCATATCCGCTCCAATTTAGTATACTTTCAATCTTATTATCCCACCATTTATCCTTGTCCATGGTGTTGACTCGCTCAATGTGATGGTAAGTTTCTCTGCCTATCTTCCTTCTTCCTCCGATTACCGGGATAGTTTGGCGACTGTATATGGGATTGCTACCGTCGCCATGAATAATCACCTCTTGGTGATTCCATTCAAACATCACTGCCTTGTGTAGGGTTGATGCTACAGCTCCAGCGGCATGAATCCAAGGTCGTCCCAGAAGCAAGTTGTAAGATGCTGGGACGTCTATTACTTGAAAGTCAATGTCGAACCAAGTCGGTCCCATTCGTAGCCATAAACTGATTTCCCCAATAGTGGACCTTTGGGAACCATCGAAAGCTTTGACATTGATGGCTCCATCCCTGATCTCATGCAGGCTCTTCCCCAATGTTCTGAGAGTCACCAATGGACAAATATTGAGGCTGGACCCTTCGTCAATCAGAATTCTAGTGATGAAATGATCCTCACACTGCACAGTGATGTGTAATGCTTTGTTGTAGCTCAGCCCTTCCGGTGGCAGCTCATCTTCCTGGAAAGTGATTTATTGACTCTCCAATACTTGCCCTACCATGTTCGCCATTTCTCCTCCAGTTATGTTGCTGGGTACATATGCCTCACTCAGTATCTTCACAAGGCATTCTTATGCGCATCAGAGCTTGCAGCAGAGCTAGGATGGAGATTTGTGCCGGTGTTTTATTCACTTGATCAACGACTGAGTACTCTTTTGCTTGTATCTTCCTCCAGAGATCATCGGGCCCAGTTTCAATAGGCCGTCCAAAAGCCTGCTTACTTGATTCACCTAAATGCTCTGTAGTATAAACCCTGCCGGTTTTTGTCATACCCTGCGCCGCAACTGCTTCTCCGATTTTGGCTTTTCCTTTTCTCCTTGCCTCGGCCGTGTAATCCCATGGTATAGCTTTGGAGTGGAACGACGTTATAGCTGTCATTGCTATCGGGATGGGTGCCCTTGCTTTGGGAGGCAATACAGCAACCTCAAATGGCGCAGGTGCCTTTGGGGACCTGAACTCAACCTCAATTGGTCCTGGCGTCTTTTCGGAAGATGGTGTTTCAAGATCGAGCGGTAGGGACATGTTCACTTCAGCGTCTTCAGAAGGCTGAATTTGGACTACAATTGGATTAAGTGTGACCGTTGGTTTCTTTGGTTCTTCACCTTCAGTGATTAATACGATCGACCCTTTGGGGTCCCAATCATCCTTTATCTCGATCACGTGAATGCCTTCGCCTTTGTGGTCAGGTAGAGGGTTGCTGCGGACATTCGGAGCAGGCTCCTTTGCCACAATGATCTTGTTGTCAATCAAAGCCCGAATCTTGTCTTTCAGGGAGCGGCACTCATCAATGGTATTCCCTTTCATGCCGGAATGGTATGCACAAGTTTTGTTTGGGTTGATCCATTAGGAAGGGTTTTCTGGAGTTATTGCAGGGATAGGGGTGACGTAGTCGGCAGCTTTAAGCCTTTCATTATGCTGGTCGATCGGCAATGGCGGTGTATTGTTTGGGAGGTCTGCGGTCGAAGTTTGGTCGGGGTCTAGGGAAATTTTGGAGGGTGGGAGGTGATTGGTAGTGAGCTTGTTGGGTATTGTAGGCTTGGTAGACGTGTGCGGGTTGGGAATATCTGGGTGAAGTGGGTTAGTATGTGGGAGGTTGAGATGATTGGTAAGGAGGTGGTGGAGCTTGGTAAGCGGGCGAGGGTGCTTGGTAATTTAGGGTAGGCTGATATGTGAGTGGAGGTAGTGGATAGGTTTGGTCTATGGTTGGGGATTTTGTCCTTTGTGCAACCATCACGGCACCCACATCCCTTTTCTTGGACGTGCCACCAGACTGTAGAGCCTTGTTGGTAGCCTGCAATGCTTCAAAATTAGTGACCATTCCACTTTTGATACCTTCCTCGATCCTTTCCCCTAGTTTGATGATGTCGGAAAATTTCTGGCCTTCGATCAACATCAACCTCTCATAATACTGTGGATTTTGAGACCGGACGAAAAACCTGTTCATTTGTTTTTCTTCTAAAGCTGGCCTGATCTTAGCGGCTTCTGACCTCCAACGAGTAGCATACTCGCGGAATGTCTCCGTGGGTTTCTTCTTTAAGTTATGGATGTAGAGCACATCTGGTGCGTTCTCCGTGTTGAATCTGAATCTTTCCATGAAATCGGACACCATATTTACCCAATTCGACCACTTCATCGGGTCTTGGCTAATGTACCAAGGTAGGGCATCCCTT